>NW_027522633.1:0-90943 GCF_052094955.1 Ictidomys tridecemlineatus
CCTTCTGCACCCCAGTATCCAAAACCCTCTGCTCTCTGTTACAGACATTCTGCACCTCAGTCTCAAAAATCTGCTCTCTGCAACAGTTCTTCTGCACCCCAGTCTCCATCCTCTGTTCTCTGCAACAGTCCTTCTGCACCCCAGTCTCCAAACTCTGCTCTCTGTAACAGTCCTTCTATACCGCAGTCTCCAAACTGTGCTTTCTGTAACGGTCGTTCTGCACCCCAGTCTCCAAACTCTGCTTTGTGTATCAGTCGTTCTGCAACCCAGTCTCCAAACTCTGCTCTCTGTAACAGTCCGTCTGCACCTCATTTTTCAACCTCTGCTCTGTGAAACAGTCCTTCTGCACCCCAGTCTCAAATCTATGCTCTCTCCAGTATTTCTTCTGCATCCCAGTCTCCAACCTGTGCTCTCTGTAACTTTCCTTCTGAACCCCAGTCGTTAAACTCTGCTCTCTGCAAGACCATTCTGCACCTCAGTCTCCAACCTCTGCTCTCTGCAATGATACTTCTGCACCCCAGTCTTCAAACTCTGCTCTCTGTAACAGTCCTTCCGCACCCCAGTCTCCATCCTCTGCTCTCTGTAAGAATCTTTCTGCACCCCAGTCTCCAACCTCTGCTCTCTGTAAAAGTCCTTCTGCACCTCAGTCTCCAAACTCTGCTCTCTGTAAGGATCCTTTTGCACATCAGTCTTCAACCTCTGCTCTCTGTAACAGTCCTTCTGCACCCAAGTCTCCAACATCTTCTCTCTGCAATGGTCATTCTGCACCCCAGTCTCCAAACTCTGCTCTCTGTAATAGTCCTTCTGTACCGCAGGCTTCAACCACTTCTCTTTGTAACTGTTCTTCTGCACCCCAGTTGCCAACCTCTTCTTTCTGTAATAGTCCTTCTGCCCCCCAGACTACAACTTATGCTCTCTGTAACAGTCCTTCTGCACCTCAGTCTGAAATCTCTGCTCTCTGCAACGATCCTTCTGTACCCCAGTCTCCGAACTGTGCTATCTGTAACAGTCCTTCTGCACCCCAGTCTCAGAACTCTGCTCTATGTAAAAGGCCTTCTGCACTTCAGTTTTCAAACTCTGCTCTCTGTAACAGGCCTTCTGCCCTCCAGTCTCCAACCTCTTCTCTCTGAAACAATTTTCTGCACCTCAGTTTCCAAACATTACTCTCTGCAACAGTCTTTCTGCACCCTAGTCTCCAACCTCTATTCTCTGTAAGATTCTTCTTCCCGCAGTCTCCAACCTCTGCTCTCTGTAACAGTCCATTTGCACCCCAGTATCCAACCTCTGCTCTCTGTAACAATCTTCTGCACCTAAATCTCCAACCTCAGCTCTCTTCATTGGTCCTTCTGCACCCCAGTCTCCAAACTCTCTTCTCTGCTACAGTTTTACTGCACCCCCGTCTCCAACCTCTGCTTTCTCTATCAGTTCTTCTGTACCCAAGTCTCCAACCTCTGCTCTCTGTAACAGTCCTTCTGCACCTCAATCTACAACCTCTGCTCTCTATAACAGTCTTTCTGCACCCTAGTATCCAACCTCTACTCTCTGCAACATGTCTTCTGCACCCTAGTCTCCAACCTTGCTCTCTGTAACTGTCCTTCTGCACCCCAATATCCAACATCTGCTCTCTGTAAGTATGATTCTCCACCAAAGTCTCCATCCTCTGCTCTCTGCAACGATCCTTCTGCTCCCCAGTCTTCAACCTCTGCTCTCTGTAACAGTCCTTATGCAGCTCAGTCTCCAACCTATGCTCTCTCTAAGATCCTTCTGCACACCAGTTTACAACCTCTGCTCTCTGAAACGATCCTTTAGAACCCCAGTCACCAAACTCTGCTCCCTGTAACAGTCCTTCTGTACAGCAGTCTCCAAACTCTGCTCTCTGTAATGGTCGTTTTACACCCCAGTCTCCAACCTCTACTTTCTGTATTAGTCCTTCTGCACCCCAGTCTTCAAACTCTGCTCTCTTTAACAGTCCTTCTGCACACCAATCTCAAAACTCTGCTCTTTGTAACACCTTCTGCACTCCAGTTTCCACCCTCTGATCTGTGTAACATTTCGTCTGGACAGAAGTCTACAAATTCTGCTCTGTACAACGTTCTTTCTGCTCCTAAGTCTCCAAACTCTACTCTCTGTAAAAGTCCTTCTTCACCTCAGTCTCCAAACTCTGCTCTCTGTAAGATCCTTCTGAAACACATTCTCTAAACTCTGCTCTCTGTAACAGGCCTTCGGAACCCCAGTCTTATAACTCTGATCTCTTTAACAGGCCTTCTGCACCCAAGTCTCCAACATCTCCTCTCTGCAATGGTCCTTCTGCACCCCAGTCTCCAAACTCTGCTCTGTGTAACAGTCCTTCTGTACCGCAGGCTCCAACCTCTTTTCTCTGTAACGGTCCTTCTGCACCCCAATTGCCAACCTCTTCTTTCTCTAATAGTCCTTCTGCCCCTCAGACTACAACTTATGCTCTCTGTAACAGTCCTTCTGCACCTCAGTCTGAAATCTCTGCTCTCTGCAATGATCCTTCTGTACCCCAGTCTCCGAACTATGCTATCTGTAACAGTCCTTCTGCACCCCAGTCTCAGACCTCTGCTCTCTGTAAAAGGCCTTCTGCACCCCAGTCTCCATACTCTGGTCTCTGCAACAGTCCTTATGCACCTCAGTCTGAAAACGCTGCTCTCTGCAAAAATCCTTCTGAATCCCAGTCTTAAACCTCTGCTCTTGTAACACTCCTTATGCACTTCTGTCTGCAAAATGCTCTCTGTATGATCCTTCTGCAACCCAGTCTCGAAACTGTGCTATCTGTAACAGTACTTCTGCACCCCAGTCTCCAACCTCTGCTCTCTGCAACAGTCCTTCTGAACACCAGTCTCCAACTCTACTCTCTGTAAGATCCTTCTACACCACAGTCTCCAACCTCTTCTCTCTGTAACAGTCCTTGTGCACCCCAGTCTCCAACCTCTGCTCTATGGAACAGTCCTTCTGCACCCAGTTCTCCAATCTCTACACTCTGTAAGATCCTTCTGCACCGAAGTCTCCAAACTCTGCTCTATGTAACAGTCCTTCTGCACCCCAGTATCCAACATCTTCTCTCTGCAACAGTCCTCCTGCAACACAGTCTCCAAACTATACTCTCTTTAAGATTCTTCTGCACCGCAGTCTTCAAACTTTGTTCTCTTCAAAAGTCCTTCTGCACCCCGGTCTCAATCCTGTGCTCTTTGTAAAAGTCCTTCTGTACCAAAGTCTCCAACCTCTGCTCTCTGCAGCGATACTTCTGCACCCCAGTCTCCAACCTTTGGTCTCCGTAATTGTCTTTCTGACCCCAGTCTCCAACCTCTGGTCTCTTTAAAGGTCCTTCTGCACCTCATTCTCCAACCTCTGCTATCTGCAACAATCCTTCTGCACCTCAGTTTCCAACCTCTGCTCTCTATAACAGTCCTTCTGCACCTCAGTCTCCAAACTTTGCTCTCTGTACCGATCCTTCTGTACCTCAGTCTTCAACCTCTGCTCTATATAACAGTCCTTCTGCAACTCAGTCTCCAACATTTGCTCTCTGTAACAGTCTTTATGCACCCGAGTCTCCAAACTCTGCTCTCTGTAACAATGCTTCTGCACCCCAGTCTCCAACCTCGGCTCTCTGTACAGTTCTTCTGCACCACAATCTCTAAACTCTGCTCACTGTAACACTCCTTCTGCACCCCAGTCTCCATCCTCTCCTCTCTGCAACAGTCCTTCTGCACCTCAATCTCCAATCTCTGCTCTCAGTAACAATCCTTCTGCACCTCTGTCTCTAACGTCTGCTCTCTAAAAAAGTCCTTCTGCACCCCAGTCTTTGACATCTGCTCTCTGCAACGGTCCTTCTGCACCCAAGACTCCAAACTCTGCTCTCTGTAACAGTCCTTCTGTACCGCAGTCTCCAACCTCTTCTCTCTATAACGGTCCTTCTTCACACCAGTATCCAACCTCTGCTTTCTGAAAAAGTCCTTCTGCACCTCAGACTGCAAACTTTGCTCTCTGTAACAGTCCTTCTTAGCCTCCGTGTGAGACCTCTGTTCTCTGCAACAATCCTTCTAAACCCCAGTCTCCAAACTGTGCTATCTATTTAAATCCTTCTGCACCCCAGTCTCCAACATCTGCTCTCTGTAACAGGCCTTCTGCACCCCAGTCTCCATCCTCTGCTCTCTGCAGAAGTCCTTCTACACTCCAGTCTCCAACCTCTGCTCTCTCCAACGATCATTCTAATCCCAGTCTCCAACATCTGTTCTCTGTAAGATCCTTCTGCACGCCGTTCTCCAAACTTTGCTCTTTGTAACAGTCATTCTGCACCTCATTCTCCAACCTCATCTCTCTGCAATGGCCCTTCTGCACCCCAGTATTCAACCTCTGTTCTCTGCAGCTGTCCTTATGCACCCCAGGCTACAAACTCTGTTCTCTGTAACAGTCCTTCTGCACCCCAGTCTCTAAACTCTACTTTCTATATCAGTTATTCTGCACCCCAGTCTCAAACCTCTGCTCTCTGTATCAGTCCTTCTGCACCCGAGTGTCCAACCTCTGCTCTCTGCAAAAGTCTTTCTATACTCCAGTCTCCAACATCTGCTCTCTGCAACGATCCTTCTGCATCCCAGTCTCCAACATCTACTCTCTGCAACAGTCTTTCTACACAACAGTCTCCAACCTCTGCTTTCTGCTAAAGTCCTTCTGCACCCCAGTATCTAACCTGTGCTCTCTGTAAGATCCTACTGCACCCAGGTCTCCAAACTCTGCTCTCGGTAGCGATCCTTCTGCATCCCATTCTCCAAACTCTGCTCTCTGTAACAGTCCTTCTGCACATCAGTGTCCAACCTCTGCTCACTGTAGCGATCCTTCTGCAACTCATCTTCAAACTCTGCTCTCTGTAACAGGCCTTCTGCACCACAGTCTCCAACATCTGATCTCTGTAACAGTTCTTCTGATCCCCAATCTCCAAACGCTGTTCTCTGTAACACTCCTTCTGCACCCCAGTCTCCATCCTCTGCTCTCTGTAAAAATCCTTTGACACCCCTGTCTTTAACCTCTCCTCTGTGTAAAAGTCCTTCTGCACCTCAGTCTCCAACCTCTGCAATGTGTAACGGTCCTTCTGCACCCCAGTCTCCAAATTCTACTCTCTGAAACGATCCTTCTTCACCTCAGTCTCCAAACTCTGCTCTCTCTAACAGTCCTTCTGCACCCCAGTCTCCAACATCTGCTCGCTGCAACGGTCCTTCTGCACCCCAGTCTCTAAACTCTGCTCTCTGTAAAAATCCTTCTGCACCCCAGTCTCCACCCTCTGTTCTCTGCAACAGTCCTTCTTCATCACGGTCTCTAAACTTTGCTCTCTGTAAAAGTCCTTCTCTTCTGGAGTCTCCAAACTCTTCTTTCTGTAACGGTCTTTCTTAACCCCAGTCTCCAAACTCTGCTTTGTGTATCAGTTATTCTGCACCCCAGTCTCCGACCTCTGCTCTGTGTATCAGTCCTTTTGCACCTTAGTCTCCAACCTCTGTTCTCTGACGCAGTCCTTTTACACCCCAGGAAGCAAACTCTGCTCTGTGTTAGGATCCTTCTGCACCTTAGTTTCCAACATCTTCTCTCTGCAACGATACTTCTGCACCCCAGTCTCGAACCTCTGCTCTCTGCATCAGTCCTTATGCACCCAAGTCTCCAAACTCTGCTCTCTGCAACATTTATTCTGCACCCCAATCTCCAAACTCTGCTCTCAGTAACACTCCTTCTGCACCCCAGTCTCCACACTCTGATGTCTGTAACAATAATTCTGGACCTCAGTTTCCAAACTCTGCTCTCTACAACAGTCCTTCTGCTCCTAAGTCTCCAACCTCTACTCTCTGTAAAAGTCCTTCTGCACCTCAGTCTCCAAAATCTGCTCTCTGTAAGATCCATCTGCAACCCATTTTTAAAACTCTGCACTCTGTAACAGTCCTTCTGCACCCCAGTGTCCAACATCTGCTCTCTACAACGATCCTTATTCTCCCCAAGTTCCAAATTCTGCTCTCTGCAATTGTCCTTCTGCACCCCAGTTTCCGACCGCTGTCTTTGTTACAGTCTTTCTGCACCTAAGTCTCCAAACTCTGCTCTCTGCAACAGTCCTTCTGCACCCCAGTCTCCGACCTCTGCTCTCGGTAACAGTTATTCTGCACGCCAATCTCCAAACTCTGCTCTCTGTTACACTCCTGCACCCCAGTCTCCACCCTCTGATCTCTGTAACAATCCTTCTGGACCTCAGTCTCCAACCTCTGCTCTCTACAACAGTCCTTCTGCTCCGAAGTCTGAAAACTCTGCTGTCTGCAACAATCATTCTGCACTCCAGTTTCCAAACTTTGCTCTCTGTAACAAAACTTCTGAACCTCAGACTTCAAAATGCTCTCTATAAGATCCTTCTGCAACCCAGTCTCGAAACTGTGCTATATGTAACAGTGCTTCTGCACCCCAGGCTCAAAACTCTGCTCTCTGTTACAGACCTTCTGTACCCCACTATTCAAACTCTGCACTCTGTAACAGGCTTTCTGCAACCCAGTCTCCAACCTCTTCTCTCTGCAACATTCCTTCTGCACCCAAGTCTACAACCTCTGCTCTCTGTAAAAATCCTTCTGCATTTCAGTCTCCAAACTCTGCTCTCTGAAACGGTTCTTCTGAACCCCAGTCACAAACCTCTGCTCTCTGCATTAGTCCTTCTGCACCTAAGTCTCCAAACTCTGCTCTCTGTAACGGTCCTTCTGCACCTAAGTCTCCAATGTCAGCTCTTTGTGTCAGTTCTTCTTCACCCCAGTCTCCAACCTCGGCTCTCAGTAACAGTCCTTCTGTACCCCAGTCTGAAACTTCTGCTCTCTGCAACGTTTCTTCTGCATCCCAGTCTCCATCTGTGCTCTCTGTAACTGTCCTTCTGCACCCCAGTCTCCAAACTCTGCTCTCTGTAACGATCTTTCTGCATCACACTCTGAAACCTCTGCTTTCTGTGACAGTCCTTCTGCACTTCAGTATCCAACCTCTGCTCTCTGTATAAGTCCTTCTGCACCTCAGTCTCCAAACTTCACACTCTGTAATAGTCCTTCTGCACTTCAGTCTCGATCCTCTGCTCTCTGTAACAATCTTTCTGCATCTCAGTTTCCAACGTCTGCTCTCTGTACAAGGTCTTCTGCACCCCAGTCTCCAAACTCTGCTCTCTGTAACAGGTTTTCTGAACCCCAGTCTCCAACCTCTTCTCTCTATAATGGTACTTCTGCACGCCAATTGCCAACCTCTGTTTTCTGTAACAGTCCTGCTGCACCTAAGATTTCAACCTCTGCTCTCTGTAACAGTTCTTCTAAGCCTCAGTCTGTAACCTCTGCTGTCTGCAACGATAATTCTGCACCCTGTCTCCAAATTGTGCTATTTGTAACAATCCTTCTGAACCCCTGTCTCCAACCTCTGCTCTCTGTACAAGGTCTTCTGCACCCCAGTCTCCAAACTCTGCTCTCTCTAACAGGTTTTCTGCACCCCAGTCTCCAACCTTTTCTCTCTGCAACGATCCTTCTGCACCTCAGTCTCCAAACTCTGCTCTCTGTAACAGTCCTTCTGAACCCCAGTATCCAAACTCTGCTCTCTGTAAAAGACCTGTTGCACCTCCGTCTCCAACATTTTCTATTTGTAATGGTCCTTCTGCACCCCAGTATTCAACGTCTGCTCTCTGTAACAATCCTTCTGCACCCCAGTCTCTGTAAAAAAAGGAATGTTACAGAGAGCAGATATTGGAGACTGGGGAGCAGAACGACTGTTGCAGAGGACAGATGTTGGAGACTGGGGTACCGCAGGACACTTGCAGAAAGCAGAGGTTAAAGACTGGGGTGGAGAAGGAATATTACAGAGAGGAGAGTTTGGAAACTGGAGTGCAGGAGAATCTTACAGAGAGCAGATGTTGAAGACTGTGGTGCAGGAGGACTGTTGAAGTGAGCAGAGTTTGGAGACTGGGTTGCAGAAGGACTGTGGCAGAGAGCAGATGTTGGAGACTGGGATCCAGAAGGACTGTTGCAGAGAGCAGAGGTTGGAGACTGAGGTGTAAGAGGATTGGTGCAGAGAGCAGAGTTTAGAGACTGGTCTTCAGAAGGACTGTTATAGAGAGCAGACATTGGAGAGTGGGTTGGAGAAGGATCCTACAGAGAGCAGAGGTTGGAGAATGAGGTGCAGAAGGACTGTTACAGAAAGTAGAGGTTTGATACTGAGGTTCAGAAGGAACGTTTCAGAGTACAGAGGTTGGAGACTGAGGTGCAGAAGAATTGTTATTGAGACCAGAGGTTGGAGACTGGCGTGCAGAAGGACAGTTGCAGATAGCAGAGGTTGGAGACTGGGGTGCAGAAGGACCTTTGTAGAGAGTAGACTTTTGAGACTGGGGTGCAGAAGGACTGTTCCAGACAGCAGAGGTTGGAGACTGAGGTGCAGAAGGAGTCTTACAGAGAGCAGAGGTTGGAGACTGGGGTGCAGAAGGACTGATACAGAAAGCAGAGATTTGAGTCTGGGGTGCAGAGAGACCCTTACAGAGAGCAGATGTTGGAAACTGCAGTACAGGAGGACTGTTACAGAGAGCAGAGGTTGGAGACTGGGGTGCAGAAGGACTGTAGCAGAGAGCAGATGTTGGTAACTAGGGTGCAGAAGGACTGTTGCAGAGTGCAGAGTTTTCAGACTGATGTACAAAAAAACTGTTGCGAAGAGCAGATTTGGAGACTGGGCTGCAGAATTATTGTTACAGAGAGCAGAGATTCGAAACAGGCATGCAGAAAGATTTTACAGAGATTAGAATTTGGAGACTGAGGTGCAGAAGAACTGTGTTAGAGATCAGAGGTTGGAGACTGGGGTAAAGTAGGATCATTTCAGAGAGCAATGTTCGGAGACTGGGGTGCAGAAGATCGTTGCAGAGAGCAGAGGTTGGAGACTGGGGTTCAGAAGGCCTGCTATAGAGAGCAGAGTTTTGAGACTGGCGTGCAGAAGGCCTGTTACACAGAGGAGAGGTTAGAGACTGGGGTGCAGAAGGACTGTTACAGCGAGCAGAGTTTGGAGACTGGGTTGCTGAAGGCACTTACAGAGAGCAGAGGTTTGAGCCTGAGGTGCAGGTGGACTGTTACAGAGAGCAGTGGTTGGAGACTGCGGTGCAGAAGAATCTTAGAAAGCAGAGGTTTCAGACTGAGGTGCAGAAGTACTGTTACAGAGAGCAGATGTTGGAGAATGGGGAGCATAAGCACTGTTACATATGTCAGAGTTTGGAGACTGGGGTTCCGCAGGACCCTCACAGAAAGAAGACGTTGGAGACTGCGGTCGAGAAGGAATGTTAGACAGAGCAGATTTTGGAAACTTCAGTGCCGAAAGATCTTACAGAGAGCAGAGGTTGGAGACTGAGGTGTAGAAGGAGTGTTACAGAGAGCATAGTTTGATTACTGGGGTGCAGTAGGATCATTGCAGAGAGCAGAATTTGGAGAGTAGGGTGCAGAAGTATCGTTGCAGAGAGCAGATTTTGGAGACTGGGGTGCAGAAGGCCTGCTACAGAGAGAAGAATTTGGAGACTGGCATGCAGAAGGCCTGTTAAAGAGAGGAGAGGTTGCAGACTGGGGTGCAGAAGGACTGTTATAGAGAGCAGAGTTTGGAGACTGGAGTGCAGAAGGACTGTTGCAGATAGCACATGTTGGAGACTGAGGTGCAGAAAGACTGTTACAGAGAGCAGAGTTTGGAGACTGTGTTGCAGAAGGACTGATACAGAACGCAGAGGTTGAGAATTGGAGTGAAGAATGACCCTTAAAGAGAATAGAGGTTAAAGACTGTGGTACAAAAGAACTGTTGTAGAGAACAGAGATTGGAGACTTTTGTGCAGAGTGACCATTGCAGAGAGCAGTGTTTGGAGACTGGGGTGCAGAAGGAATGTTACAGAGAGAAATGTTTGGACACTGGGGTGCAGAAGGATCTTACAGAGAGAAGAATATGGAAACTGGGGTGCAGAAAGAGTGTTGCAGAGAGCAGAGTTTGGAGCCTTGGGTTCAGAAGGTTCGTTGCAGAGAGCAGAGTGTGGAGACTGGGGTGCCGAAGAACTGTTACAGAGAGAAGAGTTTGGAGACTTAGGTTCAAATGGCCTGTTACACTGATCAGAGTTGGGAGATTTGGGTGCAGAAGGACTGTTACAGAAAGCAGAGTTTGGAGACTGGTTTTCAGAAAGATCTTACACAGAGAAGAGGTTGGAGACTGAGGTGCAGAAGGACTGTTACAGAGAGTAGAAGTAGTAGACTGAGGTGCAGAAAGACCGTTGCCAAGAGCAGGTTTTGGAGACTGAGGTGCAGAAGGACTATTGCAGAGCGAAGAGGTTGGAGACTTATGTGTAGAAGGACTCTTGCAGAGATCAGAGGTTGGAGATTGGGGTGCAGGAATACTGTTGCAGAGAGCACAGATGGAGACTTAGGTTCAGAAGAAATGTTGCAGTGAGCAGAAGGTGGAGACTGTGGTGCAGGAGGACTTTCGCAGAGAGCAGAGGTTGGAAACTGGGTTGCAGAAGAACTGATACAGAAAGCAGACGTTGGAGACTGGGGTGCAGAAGTACCGTTACAGAGAACAAAGGTTGGAGACTGCGGTACAGAAGGACTTTAACTGAGAGCAGATGTTGGAGACTGTGGGGCAGAAGGACTGATGCAGAGAACAGAGGTTGGAGACTGGGGTTCAGACGGACCGTTGCAAAGAGCAGAGTTTGGAGACTGAGGTGCAGAAGGATTGTTAGAAAGCAGAGCTAGAATACTGGGGTTCAGAAGGAATGTTGCAGAGAGCAGAAGGTGGAGACTGAGGTGCAGAAGGACTTTTTTAGAGAGCAGAGGTTGGAAACTGGGGTGCAGAAGGACTGTTACAGAGAGCAGAGTTTGGAGACTGGGGTGCCGAATAACTGATATGGAAAAAAGTGTTTTTAACCTAGGGTGCAGAAGGACTGTTGCAGAGAAAAGAGGTTGGATTCTGGAATTCAGTAGGACCGTTGCAGAAAGCAGAGGTTGGAGACTGAGGTGCAGAAGGACTGTTATAGAGAGCAATGTTTGGAAACCGGGGTGAAGAAAAATCTTACAAAGAGCAGAGGTCGGAGACTGGGGTGCAGAAGGACTGTTGCGGAGAGCAGAGGTTGGAGACTGAGGTGCAGAAGGATCATTGCAGAGAGAAGAGGTTGGAGACTGGGGTGCATTAGGCCTGTTACAGAGAGAAGAGTTTGGAGACTGGGGTGCAGAAGACCTGGTAGAGAGAAGAGGTTGAAGACTTGTGTGCAGAAGGATTGTTACAGATAGCACAGTTTGGCGACTGGGGTGCAGAAGGATCGTTGCAGAGATCAGAGGTTTCAGACTGAGGCTTAGAAAAACTGTTACAGAGAGCAGAGATTGCAGTTTGAGTTGGAGAAGGACTGTTTTAGAGAGCAGATATTGGACCCTGGAGTGCTGAAGGATCGTTGCAGAGAGCACAGGTTGGAGACTGGGGTGCAGAAGGCCTGTTACAGAGAGCAGTCTCCAACCTGTGCTCTTTGTAACATTTCTTCTGCACCCCAGTCTCCAACCTCTGCTCTCTATAACAGTTTTTCTATAACGCAGTTTTCAAACTCTGGTCTCTATAACTGTCTTTCTGCACCCCAATTTCCAACCTCTGCTTTCTGTAGCAATCCTTCTACACTTCAGTCTCCAAACTCTGCTGTCTGTAACAGTCTTTCTACACCTAAGTCTCGAACCTCTGCTCTCTTTAACAGTCCTTCGGCACCTCAGTATGACACCTCTGATCTCTACACGATCCTTCTGCACCCTAGTCTCCAACCACTGCTCTCTGTAACAGTCCACCTGCACCCCAGTCTCCAAACTCTACTCTCTTTAACAGTTTTTCTATACCGCAGTCTCTAAACTCTGGTCTCTGTAACGGTCCTTAAGCACCCCAATTTCCAACCTGTGGTTTCTGTAACAGTGCTTCTTCACCTCAGTATCCAAACTCTGCTCTCTTTAACAGTCCTCTACACCTCAGTCTCCAACCTCTGCTATCTGTAACAGTCCTTCAGAAACTCAGTCTGACACCTCTGAGCTCTGCAAGATCCGTCTGCACCCCAGTCTCCAAACTCTGCTCTCTGCAATAATCCTACTTTACCCCAGTCTCCAACCTTTGATCTCTGCAAATGTTCTTCTGCACCTCCGAATTCTGCTCTCTGTAAATCCTTCTTCACCCCTGTATCCAACCTCTGCTCTCTGCAACAGTCCTTCTGCACCTTATTCTGAAAACTCTGCTCTCTGCAACGACCCTTCTGCACCCCAGTCTTGTACCTCTGCTCTCTCTAACAGTCATTCTGCACCCCAGTCTCTAAAATCTGCTATCTGCAACAGTCCTTCTGCACCCCAGTTTCCAATATCTGCTCTCTGTAACAGTCCTTCTGCACCACAGTCTCTAAATTCTGCTCTCTGTAAGATCCTTCTGCACTCCAGTTTCCAAACTTTGCTCTCTGTATCATTCCTTCTCCACCCAAGTCTCTAACCTCTGTCCTCTGCAACAGTTCTTCTGCTCTCCAGTTTCCGAGATCTGCTCTCTGTAACAGTCCTTCTATACCGTAGTCTCCAACCTCTTCTCTTTATAACGGTCCTTCTACATCTCAGTCTCAAACCTCTACTTTCTGTATCAGTCTGTCTGAACCCCAGTCTCCAAACTCTCTTCTCTGTATCTATCTTTCTGCACCTCAGTCTCCAATCTGTGCTCTATGTAAGAGTCCTTCTGTACCCCAGTCTCCAACCTTTGCTCTCAGTAACAGTCCTATACCACAGTCTCCAACCTCTGCTCTCTGTAACGGTCCTTCTGCACCCCAATTTCCAAACTCTTCTTCCTGTAACAGTCTTTCTGCACCTGAGTCTCCAAACTCTGCTCTCTGTAACAGTTATTCTACACCTCAGTCTCCAACATCTGTTCTCTGTAACACTCTTTCTACACCTCAGTCTGAAACCTCTGCTCTCTGCAGGATCCTTTTGCACCCCAGTCTCCAACCACTGCTCTCTGTAAAAGTCCTTCTGCACCCAAGTCTCCAACCTCTGCTCTCTGCAACAGTCCTTCTACACCCCAGTCTCCAAACACTGCACTCTGCACAGTCCTTCTGCACCCAGGTCTCCATCCTCTGCTCTTTGCAACAGTTCTTCTGCACCTCAGTCTCCAAACTTTGCTCTCTGTAAAATCTTTCTGCACCCCAGTCTCTAACGTTTGCTCTCTGCAACAATCTTTCGGCACCCCAGTCTCCAACGTCTACTCTCTGCAATGGTCCCTCTGCACCCCAGTCTCCAACCTTGTTCTCCTCATCAGTTCTTCTGTACCGCAGTCTTCAACCTCTGTTCTCTGTAAGGTTCCTTCTGCACCCCATTCTCCAACCTCTGCTTTCTGTATCAGTCCTTCTGCACCACAGTCTCCAAACTCTGCTCTCTGTAACAGTCCTTCTGCACCTCACTCTGCAACCTCTTTTTTCTGCAACCGTCTGTCTGCACTCCAGTCTCCAAAATCTGCTGTCTACAACAGTCTTTTTCCACCCCACTCTCCAACATCTGCTCTCTGTAACCGTCCTTCTGTACTTCAGTCTCAAACCTATGCTCTCTGTAACGGTTTTTCTGCACCCCAGTCTCCAAACTCTTCTTTCTGTATCAGTCCTTCTGCACCCCGGTCTCTAAACTCTGCTCTCTTAAACAGTCCTTCTGCACCTCAGACTCCAACCTCTGCTTTCTGCAACAGTCCTTCTGCGCCCCAATCTCCATCCTCTGCTCTCTGCAACAGTCCTTCTGCACCTCAGTGTTCAAACTCTGCTCTCTGTAGGATCCTTCTGAAACCCAGTCTTCAACCTCTGGTACTGCAATTGTCGACCTGAACCCAACTCTCTAAACTCTGTTCTCTACAACAGTTATTCTGCACCCCAGTCTCCAACCTCTGATCCCAGTAACAGTCCTCCTGTACCGCAGTATCCAACCTCTGTTCTCTGTAAGGGTCCTTCTGCACCCCAGTCTCTAAAATCTGCTCTCTGCAAGAGACCTTCTGCACCCCAGTCTCCAACCTCTGCTCTCTGCAACATTTCTTCTTCATCCCAGTCTCAAAACTGTGCTCTTTGTAACTGTCCTTCTGCACCCCACTCTCCAACCTCTTCTCTGTGTACCAGTCCTTCTGTACTGCAGTTTCCAACCTCTGCTCTACGTAACTGTCCCCTTGCACCCCAGACTCTAACCTCTGCTTCCTGTATCAGTCGTTCTGCAGTCAAGTCTCAAACCTCTGCTCTTTGTAACAGTCCTTATGAACCTCAGTCTTCAAATTTTGCTCTCTGCAACAGTCCTTCTGCACCCCAATCTACAACCTCTGCTCTCTGCAACAGTCCTTCTATACCGAAGTCTCCAACCTCTGCTCTCAACAGTCCTTCTGTCCCTCTGTCTCCAAACTCTGCTCTCTGCATTGGTCTTTCTGCACCTCAGTCTCCAACCTCTACTCGTTGTAACAGTCCTTTTGCACCTCAATCTCCAACCTCTGCTGTCTGTAAGATCCCTCTGCAACCCAATCCCCAAACTCTGCTCTCTTTAACACTCCTACTGCACTCCTTCTCCAAATTCTGCAATCTGTTACAGGCGTTCTGCACCCCAGTATACAATCTCTGCTCTCTGGAACCATCATTCTGCACCCAAGTCTCCAAACTCTTCTCTCTGCAACAGTCTTTCTGCACCCCAGTCTCGAACATCAGCTGTCTGCAATAGTCCTTCTGCACCTCAGTCTGAATACTCTGCTCTCTGCAACGATTCTTCTGCACCCCAGTCTCCAAACTCTGTTTTATGTAACACTCCTTCTGCACGTCAGTCTCAAACCTGTGCTCTCTGTAAGATCCATCTACTACCCAGTCTCCAAACTCGGCTCACTGTAACAGTCCTTGTGCACCCCAGTCTCCAAACTTTTCTCTCTTTAACAGGCCTTCTACACCCAAATCTCCAACCTCTGCAATGTGCAACGGTCCTTCTGCACCCCAGTCTCCAAACTCTGTTCTCCAAAACAGTTCTTCTGTACCACAGTCTTCAACCTCTGTTCTCTGAAAGGGTCCTTCTTAACCCCAGTCTCCAACCTCTCCTTTCTGTATCAGTCCTTCTGCACTACAGTCTCCAAACTCTGATCTCAGTTACCGTCCTTCTGCACCTCACTCTTAAACCTCTTCTCTCTGCAACAGCCCTTCTGAACCCCAGTCTTCAACCTTGCTCTCTGCAACACTCATTCTGCAACCCAGCCTCCAAAATCTTCTTTCTGTAACAGACCTTCTGTATTGCAGTCTCAAACCTCTGCTCTCTGTAATGGTCCTTCTGCACCCCAGTCTCTAAACTCTGCTTACTGTATCAGTTTTTCTGAAACCCAGTCTCCAAATTTTGCTCTCTGTAACATTCTTCTGCACCTCAGACTCCAACCTCTGCTCTCTGTAAGATCCTTTGAAACCCAGTCTCCAACCTCTGCTTTCTGCAATGATCCTTCTGCTCCCCAGTGTCCAACCTCTGCTCTCTAAAACAGTTATTCTGCACCCCAGTCTCCAACCTCTACTCTCTTTAACGGTACTTCTGCACTGAAGTCTCCAACCTCGACTTTCTGTATCAGTCCTTCTGCACTCAAGTCTCTAATCTCTGCTCTCTGTATCAGTCCTTCTGCACCTCAGTCTCCAAATTCTTCTTTCTGCAAAAGTCTTTCTCCACCCCAGTCTCCAACATCTGCTCTCTGCAACAGTCTCTGCACCACAATATCGAACCTCTCCTCCTTGCAACAGTTCTTCTGCATCCCAGTTTCCAACCTTCTCTTTGCAACAGTCCTTCTGCACCCAAGTATCCAACATCTGATCTCTCCAACAGTCCTTCTCCACCCTAGTCTCCAACCTCTACTCTCTGTAACTGTCCTTATGTACTGCAGTTTCCAAACTCTTCTCACTGTAACGGTCCTTCTGCAACAGAGTCTCCAAACTCTGCTTTCTGTATCAGTCTTTCTGCACCCCAGGCTTCAACATCTGCTCTCTGTAACAGTCCTTCTGCACCTCAGTCTCCAACATCTGCTTTATACAACATTCCTTCTCCACCCCAGTCTCCAACCTCTGCTCTTAGCCAAATTCCTTCTGCACCCCAGTCTCCAAACTCTGCTCTCTGTAAAGGTCCTTCTGCACCCCAGTCTCCAGACTCTGCTTTTTGTATCAGTTTTTCTGCACCCCAGTTTCCAAACTCTGCTCTCTGTAACGGTCCTTCTGCACCTCAGTCTCCAACCTCTGCTCTCTTCAACAGTCCTTCTCCACCCAAGATCTCAGACATCTGCTATCTGCAACAGTTTTTCTACACCCAAATCTCCAACCTCTATTCTCTGCAATGATTCTTCTGCACCCCAGTCTCCAACGTCTGCTCTCTGCATCAGTCCTTCTGCACCACAGTCTACAACTTCTGGTTTCTATAAGATTCTTCTGCAACCCAGTTTCAGAACTCTACTCTCTGTGACATTCCTTCTGCACCCCAGTCTCCAAACTCTACTCTCTGTAACAGTCCTTCTGTTCCACATTCTCCAAACTCTGCTCTCTGCAACTGTCCTTCTGCACCTCAGGCTCCAACCTCTGCTCTCTGCAAAAGTCCTTCTGCACCCCAGTCTCCAAACTCTTCTCTCTGCAACATTTCTTCTTCATCCCAGTCTCAAAACTGTGCTCTCTGTAAGTGTCCTTCTGCACCCCACTCTCCAACTGTGTAACAGTCCTTCTATACTGCAGTCTCCAACCTCTGCTCTCTGTAACTGTCCTCTGCCACCCCAGACTCCAACCTCTGCTTTCTGTATTAGACCTTCTGCACTCAAGTCTCCACCCTCGGCTCTCTGTAACAGCACTTATGAACTTCAATCTTGAAATTCTGCTCTTTGCAACAGTCCTTCTGCACGCCAATCTACAACCTCTACTCTCTGCAACAGTCCTTCTACACCCAAGTTTCCAACCTCTGCTCTTCAACAGTCCTTCTGCACCTCAGTCTCCAAACTCTGCTCTCTGCATTGGTCTTTCTGCACCTCAGTCTCCAACCTCTACTCTCTGTAACAGTCCTTTTGCACCTCAGTCTGCAATATCTGCTGTCTGTAAGATCCTTCTGCAATCCAATCCCCAAACTCTGCTCTCTGTAACAGTCCTACTGCACCCCTTCTCCAAATTCTACTCTTGTATCAGGCCTTCTGCACCCCAGTCTACAACCTGTGCTCTCTGGTACGATCCTTCTCCACCCAAGTGTCCAACCTCTCCTCTCTGCAACAGTCTTTCTGAACCCCAGTCTCCTAAATCGGATCTCTGCATTTATCCTTCTGCACCTCAGTCTGAAAACTCTGCTCTCTTACACGATCCTTCTGCACCCCATTTTTCAACCTCTGTTCTCTGCAACAGTCCTTTTGCATCCCAGTCTCAAACCTCTGCTGTCTGTAACAGTCCTTCTGCACCTAAGTCTGCAAATTCTGCTCTCTGCAACAGTCATTCTGTACATCAGTCTGAAAATTCTGATGTCTGCAAGGATCCTTGTGCACCACAGTCTCTAAACTCTGCTTTTTGTAACAGTCTTTCTGCAACTCAGTCTCTAACCTCTGCTCTCTATAACAGTCCTTCTAAACCCCAGTCTCTAACCTCTGCTCTCTGTAAGATCTTTCTAAACCCCAGTTTCCAAACTTTGCTCTCTGTAGCATTCCTTCTCCCCCCCAGTCTCCAAGCTCTGCTCTCTGCAACGGTCCTTCTGCATGACAGTCTCCAACCTCTGGTCTCGGAAACAGTCCTTCTGCACCCCAGTATCCAAACTCTACTCTGAGTATCATTTCTTCTGCACCTCAGAATCCAACCTCTGCTTTATGTAAGATCTTTCTGCACCAAAGCCTCCAAACTCTGATCTCCATAACAGTCCTTCTTCACCCCAGTCTACAAACTCTGCTCTCTGTAACAATCCTTCTGCACCTTAGTCTCCAAAATCTGCTTTCTGTAACGGTCTTTCTGCACCCCATTCTCCAACCTCTGTTGTCTGCAAGATTCCTTCAGCATGTCAGTCTCCAACCTCTGCTCCCTGCAAAAATCCTTCTGCACCCCAGTCTCCAACCATTGCTCTTGGTAACATTTCTTCTGCATCTCAGTCTCCAACATCTGCTCTATGTAAGATCCTTCTGCCACCCAGTCTCCAAACTCTGCTCTATGTAACAGTCCTTCTGCACCCCAGTCTTCAAACTCTGCTCTGTGCAACAGTTTGTCTGCATGCCACTCTCAAAACTCTGCTCTCTGTAAGATCCTTCTTCACCCCAATCTCGAAACTCTGATCACTGTTAAAGTCCTTCTTCACCCCAGTCTCCAACATCTGCTCTCTGCAACAATCATTCTACACCCCAGTCTCCAACTTCTGCTCTATTCAAAGTTTTTCTGCACCACAGTCTTTAACATCTACTCTCTGAAACAGTCCTTCTGCATCCCATTCTCCAACCTCTGCTTTCTGTATCAGTCCTTCTGCACACCAGTCTCCAAACTCTGCTCTCTGTAACAGTCCTTCTGTATCTCAGTCTTCAACATCTGCTCTCTATTACAGTCCTTCTGCACCCCAGTCTCCAAACTCTGCTCTCTGCAACAGTCCTTCTTCACTCCAGTCTTCAACCTGTGTAACAGTCCTTCTGTGTAACAGTCCTTCTGCATCCCAGTCTCCAACATCTGCTCTCTGCAACCGTCCTTTTGCACCCAAGTCTCCAACCTCTGATCTCTGCAACGATCCTTCTGCTCACCAATCTCTGACCTCTGCTCTCTGCAATAATCCTACTGCACCCCAGTTGCCAACCTCTGCTCCCTGTAACAATGCTTCTGCACTGCAGTCTCCAAACTCTGCTCTACGTAATATTCTTCTGCAACCCAGTCTCCAAACTCTACTCTCTGTAACAGCCCTTCTGTACCCAGTCTCCAACATAAGCTCTCTGTAACAGGCATTCTGCAACCCAGTCTCCAAACTCTGCTCTCTGTAACAGCCCTTCTGTACCCAGTCTCCAACCTCTGCTCTCTGTAACAGGCCTTCTGCACCCCAGTCTCAAAACTCTGCTCTCTGTATCAGTCCTTCTGCACCCCAGTCTCCAAAGTCTGCTCTCTGTAACAGTCTTTCGGTGTCTCAGTCTCCTACCTCTGCTCTCTGCAACAGTTCTTCTGCACACCAGTCTGCAACATCTGCACTCTGAAACAGTTCTTCTCCACTCCAGTCTCAAAACTCTGCTCTCTGTAACAGTCCTCCTGTATTACAGTCTCAAAACTCTGCTCTCTGCAACGGTCTTTCTGCACCTCTGTCTTCAAATTCTACTCTCTGCAAAAGTCCTTCTGCACCAAAGTCTCCAACACCTGATCCCTGCAATAGTCCTTCTTCACCCCAGTTTCCAAACTCTGCAATCTGCAAAAGTTCTTCTGCACCCCAGTCTCCAAACTCTGCTCTCTGTAACAGTCCTTCTGCAACTCAGTCTCCAAATTCTGCTCTCTGCAACAGTCCTTCTGCACCCAAGTTTTCAACCTCTGCTCTCTGCAACAGTCATTCTACACCCCAGTCTTCAACTTCTGCTCTGTGTAACAGTCCTTCTGGACCCCAGTGTCCAACCTCTGCTCTCTGCAATAATCCATCTGCATCCCTGTCTCCAACATCTGCTCTCTGGAACAGTCCTTCTGCGCCTCAGTCTGGAAACTCTGCTGTCTGCAATGATTCTTCTGCACCCCAGACTCCATCCAATGCGTTCTGTAACAGTCCTTCTACACCTCAGTCTCCAAATTCTGCTCTACATAAGATCCTTCTGCAATCCAATCTCCAAAGTCTGCTCTCTGTAACAGTCCTTCTGCACCCCAGTCTCCAAAGTCTGTTCTCTATAACAATCCTTCTGCACCCAAGTCTCCAACCACTTCTCTCTGTGACAGTTCTTCAGAAACTCAGTCTCCTACATCTGCTCTCCTCAACATTCCTTCAGCACCCCAGTCTCCAAATTCTTGTCCCTGCAACAGTCCTTCTACACCCCAGTCTCCAACCTCTGCTATCTGCAAGAGTCCTTCTGCACTCCAGTCTCCAAACTCTGCTCTCTGTAACAATCCTTCTGTGCCTCAGTCTCCAACCTCTATTCTCTGTAAAAGTCCTACTGCACCTCAGTCTCCAACATCTGCTCTCTGTAAGATCCTTCTGCTACCCAGTGTCCAAACTCTGCCTTCTGTAACAGTCCTTCTGTGCCCCTTCTCCCAACTCTCCTCTGCGTAACAGGCCTTCTGCACCCCAATCTTCGACCTCTATTCTCTGTAACAGTCCTTCTGTACTGCAGTCTCCAACCTCTGCTCTCTGTATCGGTCCTTCTGCACCCAAGTCTCCAAACTCTGCGTTATGTATGAGTCATTCTTCACCCAAGGCTCCGAACTCTGCTCTGTGTAACATCCCTCTGCACTTTAACCTCTGTTCTCTGCAACAGTCCTTCTGCACCCCAATCTTCAAACTCTGGTCTCTGCAACAGTCCTCTGCACCTCAGTGTCCTAACTCTGCTCTCTGTAAGATCCTTCTGAAACCCAGTCTCCAAACTCTGCTTTCTGCAATGGTTCTTCGGCATCCAGTCTCCAAACTCTGATCTCTACAACAGTTATTCTGCACCCCAGTCTCCAAACTCTGCTCTCTGTAACAGTCTTTCTGTACCTCAGTCTCCAATCACTGTTCTCTTCAACAGTCCTTCTACACCCCAGTCTCCATAACCTGCTCGCCTCAACGATCCTTCTGAACCTAAGTCTCCAAACTCTGTTCTCTACATAAGTTCTTCTTCACCCCAGTCTCCAACCTCTGATCTCAGTAACAGTCCTTCTGTACCACAGTCTCGAACCTCTGTTCTTCGTAAGGGTCCTTATTCACCCCAGTATCCAACCTCTTCTATCTGTATCAGTCATTTTGCACCACAATCTCCAAACTCTGCCCACTGTAATAGTCCTTCTGCAACTCAGTCTGCAAACTCTGCTCTCTGCAACAGTCCTTCTGCAACACAGTCTCCATCCTCTGCTCTCTGCAACAGTCCTTTTGCAACCCAGTCTTCAACATTTGCTCTCTGCAACAGTCCTTCTCCACCCAAGTCTCCAACCGCTGCTCTCTGTAACAGTCCTTCTGTACTGCATTCTCCAACCTCTGCTCCCTGTAAGGGTACTTCTGCATCCGAGTCTCCAACCTCTGCTTTCTGTATCAGTCCTTCTGCACCCCACTCTCTAAGCTCTGCTCTCTGTAACAATCCTGCACCACAGTCTTCAACCTCTACTCTCTGCAATGGTCTTTCTGGACCTGAGTCTCCAAACTCTACTCTCTGTAACAGTGCTTCTGCACCTCACTCTCCAACCTCTGTTCTCTGTAAGATCCTTCTGCAACCCAGTCTCAAAACTCTGCTCTCTGCAACAGTCTGTCTGCACCTCAGTCTCCAAACTCTGCTCTCTGTAAAAGGACTTCTGCAACCCAGTCTCCAACCTCTGCTCTTTGCAACGATCCCTCTGCACCCTAGTCTCCAACCTCTGCTCGCTGCAACAGTCTATATGCACCCAAATCTCCAACATATGCTCTCTGCAACAGTTTTTCTGTACCTCAGTCTGAAACTCTGCTCTCTGCGATAATCCTTCTGCACCCGAGTCTCAAACCTCTGCTCTCTGTAACAGTCCTTCTGAACCACAGTCACCAACTTCTGCTCTGTATCAGTCCTGCACCCCTGTCTCCCACATCTGCTCTCTGTAACTGTCCTTCTTCACCTCAGTCTTCAACCTCTGCTCTGTGTAACAGTCCTTCTGCATCTCAGTCTGGAAACTCTGCTGTCTGCAATGATCCTTCTGCACCCCAGTCTCAAAATTCTGTTGTCTGCAAGGATCCTTCTGAAACTCAGTCTCCAATCTCTACTCTCTGTAACAGTCCTTCTGCACCTCAGTCTCCAACATCTGCTCTCTGTAAAATCTTTCTGCATCCAAGTCTCTAAACTCTGCCATCTGTAACAGTCCTTCTGGAGCCCTTCTTCAAACTCTGCTCTTCATAACAGGCGTTCTGCACCCAAGTCTCCAACCTCTGCTCTCTTTAAGAGTCCTGCTGCACCTCGGTCTTCAAACATCTGCTTTATTTACCAGTCCTTCTGTACCACTGTTTTCAACCTCTACTCTATGCAACCTTACTTCTGAACCCCATTCTCTATCCTCTGCCCTCTACTACAGTTCTTCTGAACCACAGTCTACAACATCTGCTCTCTGCAACAGTCCTTCTGTACCGTAGTCTCCAAAATCTGCTCTCTGTAAAAATCCTTCTGCACCAGAGTCTCCAGACTCTGCTCTCTGTAGCAGTCCTTCTGCATCTCAGTCTCCAAATTCTGCTGTCTGCAACAGTCCTTCTGCACCCAAGTCTCCAAACTCTTCTCTCTGCAACAGTCTTTCTACACCCCAGTCTTAAAACTCTTCTCTGTTTAACAGTCGTTCTGCACCCCAGTGTCCAACCTCTGCTCTCTGCAACAATCCTTCTGCATCCCAGTCTCCAACATCTCCTCTCTGCAACAGTTCTTATGCACCCAAATCTCAAACATCTCCTCTCAGCAACAGTCCTTCTGTGCCTCAGTCTGGAAACTCTGCTGTCTGCAACGATCCTTGTTCATCCCAGTCTTCAAAATATGCTGTCTGTAACAGTCTCTCTGCACCTTGGTCTACAATCTCTGCTCTCTGTAAGATCCTTCTGCAACCTTGTCTAAAAACTTAGCTCTCTGTAACAGTTATTCGGCACCCCAGTATCAAACCTCTGCTCTCTACAACGATCCTTCTGCACCCCAATCTCCAAACTCTGCTCTCTGCAACAGTCCTTCTGCACGTCAGTCTCAAACATCTGATCTCTGTAAGATTTTTCTGCAAACTACTCTCCGAACTCTGCCATCTGTAACTGTCCTTCTGGAGCCATTCTCCAAGCACTGCTCTCCGTAAAAGGCCTTCTGCACCCCAGTCTCCAACCTCTGCTCTCTGTAACACTCCTGCTGCACCTCGGTCTACAATCTCTGCTCTCTGTAAGATCCTTCTGCAACCTTGTCTAAAAACTCTGCTCTCTGTAACAGTTCTTCTGCACCCCAGTCTCCAAACTCTGCTCTCTGTAACAGGTTTTTTGCATCCCAATCTCCAACCTCTACTCTCTGTAACAGTCTTTTTGCACCTCAGTCTCCAACCTCTGCTCTCTGCAACAATCCTTCTGCACCCCAGTCTCCAACGTCTCCTCTCCTCAACAGTTTTTCTGCACCACTGTCTCCAACCTGTGCTCTCTGTAAGGTCCTTCTGCACCCCAGTTTCTAAACTCTGCTCTCTGTAAGGACTTTCTGCACCCCAGTTTCTAAACTCTGCTTACTGTAACATTCCTTCTCCAACCCAGTCTCCAACATCTGGTATCTTCAACGGTCCTGCTGCAACCCAGTCTCCAATCTCTGTTCTCTGCAACAGTCTTTCTACTCCCCAGTCTCCAAACTCTGCTCTCTGTAACAGTCCTTATGTACTGCAGTCTCCAACCTCTGCTCTCTGTAATGGTCCTTCTGCAACCCAGTCTCCACACTCTGATTTTTGTATCCGTCCGTCTGAATACCAATCTCCAACCTCTGGTTTCCGTATCTATCCTTCTGCACTCAGTCTCAAACCTGTGCTTTCTGCAACAGTCCTTCTGCACACCAGTCTCCAACCTCTGATCTCTGTAACGGTCCTTCTGCACCAGAGTCTCAATCCTCTGCTTTCTGTATCAGTCCTTCTGCAACAGGGTTTCCAAACTCTGCTCTCTGTAACAGTCCTTCTGGACCTCTGTCTCCAACCTCTGAACTCTGCAACCTTAATTCTGCTCCCCATTCTCTAACCTCTGCTCTTTGTAACAGTTCTTCGGCACCCCATTCTCTAACCTCTGCTATCTGTGACAGTCCTTCTTAAACACAGTCTCCAACTTTTGCTCTCTGTAACGGTCCTTATGCACCCCAGACTCAACCTCTGCTTTCTCTATCAGTAATTCTGCACCTCAGTCTCAAAATTTTGCTATCTGTAACATTCTTTCTGCACCTCACTCTCCAACCTCTGCTCTCTGCTACAGTTCTTCTGCACTTCATTCTCCAACATCTACTCTCTGCAACAGTTCTTCTGTACCCCAGTCTGAAAACTCTGCTCTCTGCAACGACTGTTCTGCATCCCAGTCTCCTACCTCTGCTCTCTGTAACAGTCCTTCTGCACCTCACTCTCCCAACTCTGCTCTCTGTATGATCCTTCTGCAACCCAGTCTTTAAACTCTGCACTCTGTAACAGTCCTTCTGCTCAACAGTCTCCAAACTCAGCTCCCTGTACCAGGATTTCTGCCACCCAGTCTCCATATTCTGCTCTCTGCAACAGTCGTTTGCACCTCAGTCTTCAAACTCTGCTCTCTGAAAGATCCATCTGAACCCCAGTCTCCAAACTCTGCTCTCTATAACAGTCCATCTGCACCTCAGTCTCCAACCTCTGCTCTGTGTAACAGTCCTTCTGCACCACAGTCTCTAAAATCTGCTCTCTGCCACAGTCCTTCTGCATCCCAGTCTTCAAAATCTGCTCTCTGGAACAGTCCTTCTGCACCCCAGTCTCAAAACTCTGCTCTCTGCAACGATCCTTCTGGACCCCAGTCTCCATCGTCTGCTCTCTGCAACAGTCCTTCTGCAACACAGTCTCCAAACTCTTCTCTTTGAAAGATCCTTCTGCACTTTAGTTTCCAAACTCTGTTCTCTGTAACATTTCTTCTCCACCCGAGTCTCTAACCTCTGTCCTCTGCAACAGTCCTTCTGCTCCCCAGTCTCCAAGATCTGCTCTCTGTAACAGTCCTTCTGTACCACAGTCTCTAAACTCTGCTCTTTGTAACGGTCCTTCTACACCCCAGTCTCCAACCTCTGCTTTTTGTAACAGTCTGTCAGTACCATAGTCTCCAACCTCTGTTCTCTGTATCTATCCTTCTGCACCTTAGTCTTCAACCTGTGCTCTATGTAAGAGTCCTTCTGCACCACAGTCTTCAACCTCTGCTCTCTGTAACAGTCCTATACCGCAGACTCCAAACTCTGCTCCCTGTAAAGGTCTTTCTGCACCCCAATTTCCAAAATCTGCTTCCTGTAACAGTCCTTCTGCACCTGAGTCTCCAAACTCTGCTCTCTGTAACAGTCCTTCTACACCTCAGTCTCCAACCTCAGCTCTCTGTAACAGTTTTTCTGCACCTCAGTGGCCAACCTCTGCTCTCAGTCATATCCTTCAGAAACCCAGTCTCCAAACTCTGCTCTCTATAACAGTCCTTCTGCACCCGAGTTTCCAACATCTCCTCTCTGTAATAGGCCTTCTGCACGCCAGTCTCCAGACTCTGCTCTCTGTAGCAGACCTTCTGAACCCCAGTCTCCAACCTCTGCTCTCAGCAATGATCCTACTGAACCCCAGTCTCCAACCTCTCATCTTTGCAACAGTCCTTCTGCACCTCAGTCTCAACTTCTACTCTCTGTAAGATCCTTCTGCACCCCTGTCTCCAAGTCTCCTCCTTGCAATGATGCATCTGCACCACAGTCACCAACCTCTGCTCTATGTAACAGGACTTTTGCACCTCAGTATCCAACCTCTGCTGTATGTAACAGTCTTTCTGCACCCCAGTCTCCAAACACTGCTCTCTGCCAAAGTCCTTCTGTACTGCAGTCTCCAACCTCTGCTCTCTGCAACAGTGTTTCAGCACCCCAGTCTCCAAACTCTGCTCTCTGCAACGATCCTCTGGATTCTAGTCTCCATACTCTACTCTCTGCAACAGTCTTTCTGCACCACAGTCTCCAACCGCTGCTCTCTGTTAGATCGTTCTGCACTCCAGTTTACAAAATCTCTTCTCTCTAACATTACTTGTCCATTGCAGTCTCTAACCTATGATTTCTGCGAGGGTCCTGTGGCACCCCAGTCTCCAACCTCTGTCCTCTGTAACACTCCATCTGAACCCCAGTATCCATCCTCTGCTCTCTGTTACAATCCTTCTGTACTGCAGTCTCCAAACTCTGCTCTCTGTAACAGGTCTTCTGCATCCCAGTCTCCAAACTCTTCTCTCTGCAACGATCCTTCTGCACAGCAGTGTCAAACCTCTACTTCTTGCAACAGTTCGTGTGCACCCCAGTCTCAAAAATCTGCTCTTTGTAAGATCTTTCTGCACCACAGTCTCCAACCTCTGCTCTCTGCAACAGTCCATTTGCACCCCAGTCTTCAACCTCTGCTCTCTGTAAGATCCATCTAAACCCTAGTATCCTACCGCTGCTCTGTAACAGTCCTTCTGCACCCCAGTCTCCAAACTCTGCTCTTTGTAACAGTCATTCTGCACCTCAGTCTCAAACCTCTGCTCTCTGCAACAGTCCATCTGCACTCCACTCTCCAACATCTGCTCTCTGCAACAGTCCTTCTACACCCTAGTCTCCAACCTCTGCTCTCGGCAACAGTCCTTCTGCATCCCAGTCTCCAAACTCTGCTCTCTGCAACGATCCTTCTAGACCCCAGTCTCCAACCTCTGCTATCTGCAACAGTCCTTTTTCACCCCAGTCTCCAACCTGTGCACTCTGTAACAGTTTTTCTATACCGCAGCCTCCAAACTCTGGTCTCTGTAACGGTTCTTATGCACCCCAATTTTCAACCTCTAGTTTCTGTAATAGTCTTTCTGCACCTCAGTCTCCAAACTCTACTCTCTGTAGCAGGCCTTCTGCACCCCAGTCTTCAAAATCTTCTCTCTCCAAGGATCCTTCTGCACCTTAGTCTCCAATCTCTACTCTCTTCAATGATCCTACTGAACCGCAGTCTTTAACCTCTGATCTCTGCAACAGTCCTTATGCACCACAGTCTCCAAACTCTGCTCTCTGTAACATCCTTCTGCACTCCAGTTTCCAAACTCTGCTCTCTGTAAAATTCCTTCTCCACCCCATTCTTTAACCTCTGCCATCTGCATGTGTCTTGCGGCACCCCAGTCTCCAACCTCTGTCCCCTGAAACAGTTATTGTGCTCCCCAGTCTCCAACCTCTGCTCTCCGTAACAGTCTTTCAGCACCCCAAACTCTGCTTTCTGTATCAGTCCTTTTCAACCTCAGTCTCAAACCTCTGCTCTCTGTATCTATTTTTCTGCACTTCAGTCTCCAACCTGTGCTCTCTGTAACATTCCTTCTGAATCCCAGTCTCCAAACTCTGCTCTCTGTAACAGGTTTTCTATACTGCAGTCTCCAAACTCTGGTCTCTGTAACGGTCCAACTTCATCCCAATTTCCAACCTCTGCTTTCTGTAACAGTCCTTCTGCACCCCAGTCTATAAACACTGCTCTTTCTAACTGTCCACTTGCACCTCAGTCTCCAACCTCTGTTCTCTGTAAGAACCTTCAGCAACCCATTCTCCAAACTCTGCTCTCTATAACTGTCCTTCTGCACCCCAGTATCCCAACTCTCCTCTCTGTAACAGGCCTTTTGCACACCAGTCTCCAAACTCTTCTCTCTGTAGCAGGTCTTCTGCATCCCAGTCTTCAAAATCTGCTCTCTCTTAAAAACCTTCTGCCCCCCAGTCTTCAACCTCTGCTCTCTGCAATGATCCTACTGCACCACAGTCTTTAACCTCTGATCTCTGCAATAGTCCTTCTGCACCACAGTCTCCAAACTCTGGTCTCTGTAACAGTCCTTCTGCACCCCAGTCTCCAAAATCTGCTCTCTGTAAGAGTCTTTCTGCACATCAGACTCCAACCTCTGCTCTCTGCAACAGTCCTTCTGCATTCCAGTCTCCAACCTCTGCTCTCTGCAACAGTCCTTCTGCACCCCAGTTTCAAACCACTGCTCTCTGCATCAGTCTTTCTGCACCCCAGTCTCCAAACTCTCCTCTCTGCACCGATCTTTCTAAACCCCAGTCTCCAACCTCTCCTCTCTGTAACAATTCTTCTGCACCACAGTCTCCAAACTCTGCTCTCTGTAACATCCTTCTGCACTCCAGTTTCTAAACTCTGCTCTCTGTAACATTCTTTCTCCACCCCATTCTTTAACCTCTGCCTTCTGCACGTGTCCTGCCGCACCCCAGTTTCCAACTTCTGTCCTCTGCAACAGTCATTGTGCTCCCCAGTCTCCAACCTCTGCTCCGCGTAACGGTCTTTCAGCACCCCAGTCTCCAAACTATGCTTTCTGTATCAGTCCTTTTGAACCTCAGTCTCAAACCTCTGCTCTCTGTATCTATCTTTCTGCACTTCAGTCTCCAACCTGTGCTCTCTGTAACAATCCTTCTGCACCCCAGTCTCCAAACTCTGCTCTCTGTTACAGTTTTTCTATACTGCAGTCTCCAACCTCTGGTCTCTCTAACGGTCCATCTGCACCCCAATTTCCAACCTCTGCTTTCTGTAATAGTCCTTCTGAATCTCAGTATCAAACCTCTGCTTTCTGTATCAGTCCTTCTGCACCACTGTTTCCAACCTCTGCTCTCTGCATCCTTATTTCTGCACCCATTCTCTAAACTCTGCTCTCTACTACAGTTCTTCTGAACCACAGTCTACAACATCTGCTCTCTGCAACAGTCCTTCTGTACCCTAGTCTCCAAACTCTGCTCTATGCAACAGTTCTTCTGCACCCAGTCTCCAACATCTGTACTCTGAAACAATAATTGTCCACTCCAGTCTCAGAACTCTTCTCTCTGGTACAGTCCTCCTGTATTGCAGTCTCCAAACTCTGCTCTCTGTAACGGTCCTTCTACACCCCAGTCTTAAACCTCTTCTCTGTTTAACAGTCCTTCTGCACCCCAGTGTCCACCCTCTGCTCTCTGCAATGTTCCTTCTGCAACCAAGTCTCCAACATCTCCTCTCAGCAACAGTCCTTCTGCGCCTCAGTCTGGAAACTCTGTTGTCTGCAACGATCCTTGTGCACCCCAGTCTCCAAAATATGCTGTCTGTAACAGTCTTCCTGCACCTTGGTCTACAATCTCTGCTCTCTGTAAGATCCTTCTGCAACCTTGTCTAAAAACTCTGCTCTCTGTAACAGTTATTCGGCACCCCAGTATCAAACCTCTGCTCTCTACAACGATCCTTCTGCACCCCAATCTCCAAACTCTGCTCTCTGCAACAGTCCTTCTGCACGTCAGTCTCAAACATGTGCTCTCTGTAAGATTTTTCTGCAAAATACTCTCCGAACTCTGCCATCCGTAACAGTCCTTCTGGAGCCTTTCTCCAAACTCTTCTCTCCGTAAAAGGCCTTCTGCACCCCAGTCTCCAACCTCTGCTCTCTGTAACACTCCTGCTGCACCTCGGTCTACAATCTCTGCTCTCTGTAAGATCCTTCTGCAACCTTGTCTAACAAGTCTGCTTTCTGTAACAGTTCTTCTGCACCCCAGTCTCCAAACTCTGCTCTCTGTAACAGGTTTTTTGCATCCCAATCTCCAACCTCTACTCTCTGTATCAGTCTTTTTGCACCTCAGTCTCCAACCTCTGCTCTCTGCAACGATCCTTCTGCACCCCAGTCTCCAACGTCTCCTCTCCTCAACAGTTTTTCTGCACCACTGTCTCCAACCTGTGCTCTCTGTAAGGTCCTTCTGCACCCCAGTTTCTAAACTCTGCTCTCTGTAAGGACTTTATGCACCCCAGTTTCTAAACTCTGCTTTCTGTAACATTCCTTCTCAAACCCAGTCTCTAGCATCTGGTTTCTTCAACGGTCCTGTTGCAACCCAATCTCCAACCTCTGTTCTCTTCAACACTCTTTCTACTCCTTAGTGTCCAAACTCTGCTCTCTGTAACAGTCCTTCTGCACCGCAGTGTCCAACCTCTGCTCTCTGTAAGAGTCCTTCTGCACCACAGTCTTCAACCTCTGCTCTCTGTAACGGTCGTTCTGCAACCCAGTCTCCAACCTCTGGTTTTTGAATCAATCCTTCTAAATACCAATCTCCAACCTCTGCTCTCTATATCTATCTTTCTGCACTCAGTCTCCAACCTGTGCTTTCTGAAACAGTCCTTCTGCACACCAGTCCCCAACCTTTGCTCTCTGTAACAGTCCTTCTATACCGCAGTCTCCAACCTCTGCTCTCTGTAATGGTCCTTCTGCACCAGAGTCTCAAACCTCTGCTTTCTGTATCAGTCCTTCTGCAACAGGGTTTTCAAACTCTGCTCTCTGTAACAGTCCTTTTGCACCTCTGTCTCCAACCTCTGAACTCTGCAACCTTAATTCTGTTCCCCATTCTCAAACCTCTGCCCTTTGTAACAGTTCTTCGGCACCCCATTCTCTAACCTCATCTATCTGCAACAGTCCTTCTTAACCACAGTCTCCAACTTTTGCTCTCTGTAACGGTCCTTCTGCATCCCAGACTCAACCTCTGCTTTCTCTATCAGTAATTCTGCACCCCAGTCTCAAAATTTTGCTATCTGTAACATTCTTTTTGCACCTCAGTCTCCAACCTCTGCTCTCTGTGACAGTTCTTCTGCACCCCAGTCTCCAAACTCTGCTCTCTGCAACAGTTCTTCTGCACACAAGTATCCAATATCTGCACTTTGAAACACTTCTTCTCCACCCCAGTCTCCAACCTCTTCTCTCTGTAACCGTTCTCCTGTATTGCAGTCTCCAAAGTTTCCTCTCTGTAACAGTCGTTCTACAACCTAGTCTCCAACCTCTGCTTTCTTTATCAGTCCTTCTGCACCCCAGTCTCCAACATCTGCTATCTGCAACAGTCCTACTGCACTCCAATTTCCAACATCTGCTCTCTGCAACAGTTCTTCTGTACCTCAGTCTGAAAACTCTGCTCTCTGCAACGAGCGTTCTGCATCCCAGTCTCCTACTTCTGCTCTCTGTAACAGTCCTTCTGCACCTGAGTCTCCCAACTCTGCTCTCTGTACGATTCTTCTGCAACCCAGTCTTTAAACTCTGCACTCTGTAACAGTCCTTCAGCACAACACTCTCCAACCTCTGCTCTCTGTACCAGGACTTCTGCCACCCAGTCTCCAAACTCTGCTCTCTGTAAGGGCTTTCTGCACCCCAGTTTCCAACCTCTTCTCTCTGCAACGATTCTTCTCCACCCCAGTCTCCAGATTCTGCTCTCTGCAACAGTCGTTGGAACCCCAGTCTCCAACCTCTGCTCTCTGTAACAGTTCGTCTGCACCTCAGTCTCCACCCTCTGCTCTGTGTAACAGTCCTTCTGCACCCCAGTCTCTAAAATATGCTCTCTGCCACAGTCCTTCTGCACCCCAGTCTTCAACATCTGCTCTCTAGAACAGTCCTTCTGCACCCCAGTCTCCAACCTCTGCTCTCTGTAAAGGTCCTTCTGCACCCCGATTTCCAAACTCTGCTTCCTGTAACAGTCCTTCTGCACCTGTGTCTCCAAACTCTGCTCTCTGTAACAGTCCTTCTGCACCTCAGTCGCCAACGTCTGTTCTCTGTAAGATCTTTCAGCAACCCAGTCTCCAAACTCTGCTCTCTATAACAGTCCGTCTGCACCTCAGTCTCCAACCTCTGCTCTGTGTAACAGTCTTCTGCACCCCAGTCTCTAAAATATGCTCTCTGTCACAGTCCTTCTGCACCCCAGTCTTCAACATCTGCTCTCTGGAACAGTTCTTCTGCACCCCAGTCTCAAAACTCTGCTCTCTGCAATGATCCTTCTGGACCCCAGTCACCAACGTCTGCTCTCTGCAACAGTCCTTCTGCAACACAGTCTCCAACCTCTTCTCTTTGTAAGATCCTACTGCACTCCAATTTCCAAACTCTGTTCTCTGTAACATTCCTTCTCCACCAGAGTCTCCAACCTCTGTCCTCTGCAACAGTCTTTCTGCTCCCCAGTCTCCAAGATCTGCTCTCTGTAACAGTCCTTCTGTACCACAGTCTCCAAACTCTGCTCTTTGTAACGGTCCTTCTAAACCCCAGTCTCCAAACTCTGCTTTCTGTAACAGTCTGTCGGAACCATAGTCTCCAACCTCTGTTCTCTGTATCTATCCTTCTGCACCTCAGTCTCCAACATGTGCTCTATGTAAGAGTCCTTCTGCACCCTAGTCTCCAACCTCTGCTCTCGTTAACAGTCCTATACCGCAGTCTCCAACCTTTGCTCTCTGTAAAGGTCCTTCTGCACCCCAATTTCCAAACTCTGCTTCCTGTAACAGTCCTTCTGCACCTGAGTCTCCAAACTCTGCTCTCTGTAACAGTCTTTGTACACCTCAGTCTCCAACCTCTGCTCTCTGTAACAGTCCTTCTGCACCTCAGTGGCCAACCTCATCTCTCTGTCATATTCTTTAGCAACCCAGTCTCCAAACTCTGCTCTCTATAACAGTCCTTCTGGACCCGAGTTTCCAACATCTCCTCTCTGTAATAGGCCTTCTGCATGCCAGTCTTCAAACTCTGCTCTCTGTAACAGACCTTCTGCACCCCAGTCTCAAACCTCTGCTCTCTGCCACAATCCTTCTGCACCCCAGTCTCCAACCTCTTCTCTCTTCAACAGTGTTTTTGCACCCCAGTCTCCAACCTCTGCTCTCTGCAAGGATCCTCTGGACCCTAGTCTCCAAACTCTACTCTCTGCAACAGTCTTTCTTCACCACAGTCTCCAACCGCTGCTCTCTGTAAGATCTTTCTGCACTCCAGTTTACAAAATCTGCTCTCTCTAACATTCCTTCTCCATCGCAGTCTCTAAACTCTGCTTTATGCGAGGGTCCTGCGGCACCCCTGTCTCCAAACTCTGTCCTCTGTAACAGTCCATCTGAACCCCAGTATTCAACCTCTGCTCTCTGTAACAGTCCTTCTGTACCGCAGTCTCCAAACTCTGCTCTCTGTAAAATGCCTTCTGCATCCCAGTCTCCAAACTCTTCTCTCTGCAACGATCCTTCTGCACAGCAGTGTCAAACCTCTGCTCCTTGCAACAGTTCGTCTGCACCCTAGTCTCAAAACTCTGCTCTTTGTAAGATCCTTCTGCACCACAGTCTCCAACCTCTTCTCTCTGCAACAGTCTATTTGCACCCAAGTCTCCAGGCTCTGCTCTCTGTAAGATCCATCTAAACACTAGTATCCAACCTCTGCTCTCTGTAACAGTCCTTCTGCACCCCAGGCTCCAAACTCTGCTCTATGTAGCAGTCCTTCTGCACCCCAGTCGCCAACATCTGCTATCTGCAACAGTCCTTCTGCACTCCAGTCTCCAACAGCTGCTCTCTGCAACAGTTCTTCTGTACCTCAGTCTGAAAACTCTGCTCTCTGCAACGACCGTTCTGCATCCCAGTCTCCTACCTCTGCTCTCTGTAACAGTCCTACTGTACCTCAGTCTCCCAACTCTGCTCTCTGTAAGTTCCTTCTGCAACCCAGTCTTTAAACTCTGCACTCTGTAACAGTCCTTCTGCAAAACAGTCTCCAACATCTGCTCTCTGTAACAGGACTTCTGCCACCCAGTCCCCAAACTCTGCTCTCTGTAACAGGCCTTCTGCACCCCAGTCTCAAACCTCTTGTCCCTGCAACGATTCTTCTCCACCCCATTCTCCAGATTCTGCTCTCTGCAACAGTCCTTTGCACCCCAGTCTCCAAACTGTGCTCTCTGAAAGATCCATCTGAACCCCAGTCTCCAACCTCTGCTCTCTGTAACAGTCATTCTGCACCCCAGTCTCCAAACTCTGCTCTCTGTAGCAGTCTGTCTGCACCTCAGTCTCCAACCTCTGCTCTGTGTAACAGTCCTTCTGCACCACAGTCTCTAAAATATGCTCTCTGTCACAGTCCTTTTGCACCCCAGTCTTCAACATCTGCTCTCTGGAATAGTCCTTCTGCACCCCAGTCTCAAAACTCTGCTCTCTGCAACGATTCTTCTGGACCCCAGTCTCCAACGTCTGCTCTCTGCAACAGTCCTTCTGCAACACAGTCTCCAACCTCTTCTCTTTGTAAGATATTTCTGCACTCCAGTTTACAAACTCTGTTCTCTGTAACATTCCTTCTCCACCGGAGTCTCCAACCTCTGTCCTCTGCAACATTCCTTCTGCTCCCCAGTCTCCAAGATCTGCTCTCTGTAACAGTCTTTCCTTACCGCAGTCCCCAAACTCTGCTCTTTGTAATAGTCCTGCTACATCCCAGTCTCCAACCTCTGCTTTCTGTAACAGTCTGTCGGAACCATAGTCTCCAACCTCTGTTCTCTGTATCTATCCTTCTGCACCTCAGTCTCCAACCTGTGCTCTATGTAAGAGTCCTTCTGCACCCCAGTCTCCAACCTCTGCTCTCGGTAACAGTCCTATACTGCAGCCTCCAACCTCTGCTCTCTGTAAAGGTCCTTCTGCACCCCAATTTCGAAAATCTGCTTTCTGTAACAGTCCTTCTGCACCTGAGTCTCCAAACTCTGCTCTCTGTAACAGTCCTTCTACACCTCACTCTCCATCCTCTGCTCTCTGTAACAGTTTTTCTGCACCCGAGTTTCCAACATCTCCTCTCTGTAATAGGCCTTCTGCACGCAAGTCTCCAAACTCTACTCTCTGTAGCAGACCTTCTGCACCCCAGTCTCAAACCTCTGTTCTCAGCAATGATCCTACTGCACCCCAGTCCCCAACCTCTCATCTTTGCAACAGTCCTTCTGCACCTCAGTCTCCAACTTCCACTCTCTGTAAGATCATTCTGAACCCCTGTCTCCAAATCTCCTTCTTGCAACGATCCATCTGCACCACAGTCACCAACCTCTGCTCTATGTAACAAGACTTCTGCACCTCAGTATCCAACCTCTTCTCTATGTAACAGTCCTTCTGCATCCCAGTCACCAAACACTGCTCTCTGCCAAAGTCCTTCTGTACTGCAGTCTCCAACCTCTGCTCTCTGTAACGGTCTTTCAGCACCGCAGAGTCCAACCTCTGCTTTCTGTATCAGTGCTACTGCACTCCAGTATCCAACTTCTGCTCTTTCTAAGAGTCCCTTCTGCACCTCAGTCTCCAATCTCTTCTCTTTGCAACAGTCCTTCTGCACTCCAGTCTCCAACCTCTGCTCTCTGCAACAATCCTTCTGCACCCCAGTCTTCAACCTCTGCTTTCTGCAACAGTGTTTCTGCACCCTAGTCTCCAACCTCTGCTCTCTGCAAGGATCCTCTGGACCCTAGTCTCCAAACTCTTTCTCTGTAACAGTCCTTCTTCACTACAGTCTCCAATCGCTGCTCTCTGTAAGATCCTTACTGCACTTCAGTTTCTACACCCAGTCTTCAACCTCTGCTCTCTGCAACACTCCTTCTGCACCCCAATCTCCAACCTGTGGTCTCTGCAACAGTCCTTCTGCACCTCAGTCTTAAAACGCTGTTCTCTGCTATGATCCTTTTGCACCTCAGTCTCCAACCTCTACTCTCTGTAACAGTCCTTCTGCACCTGGGTCCCCAACATCTGCTCTCTGTTGGATCCTTCTTCAGCCCAGTCTCCAAACTCTGTGATCTGTAACAGTCATTCTAGAACCCTTCTCCACACTCTGCTCTCTGTAACAGGCCTTGTGCACCAAAGTCTCCAACCTCTGCTCTCTACAACAGTCCTTCTGCACCCTAGTTACCAACATCTGCTCTCTGCAACAGACCTTCTGCACCCCAGTCTTCAACCTCTGCTCTCTGTACCAATCGTTCTTCACCCCAGTTTCCAACCTCTGCTGTCCGTAACAGTCCTTCTTAACCATATTCTTCAACCTCTGCTCTCTGTTACACTCTTTCTACACCGCAGTCTCAAACCTCTGCTCTCTGTAACGGTCCCTCTATACCCCAATTTCCAACCTCTGCTTTCTGTAACACTCCTTCTGCACCTCAGTCACCAAACTTTGCTCTCTGTAACAGTCCTTCTACACCTCAGTATCCAACCTCTGCTCTCTGTTACAGTCCTTCTGCACCTCATTCTGAAACCTCTGCTCTCTGCACGATCCTTCTGCACCAGAGTCTCTAATCACAGCTCTCTGTAACATTCATCCTGCACCACAGTCACCAAACACTGCTCTCTGTAAGATCCTTCTGAAACCCAGCCTCAAAACTCTGCTCTCTATAAAAGTCCTTCTGCAACCCAGTCTCCAACCTCTGCTCTCTGTAGCAGGCCTTATGCACCCCAGTCTCCAAACTCTGCTCTCTTAAACAGTCCTGCACGCCAGTCTGCAACCTCTTCTTCTCTGTAACGGTCCTTCTGCACCCCCATTCTCACACCTCTGCTTTCTGTATCATAATTCTTCACCCAGTCTCCAACGTCTGCTCTGTGTAACAGTTCTGCATCTCAGTCTCCAACCTCTGCTCTCTGCAACAGTCTTTCTGCACCCCAGTATCCAACCTCTGCTTTGTGCAACATTCCTTCTGCATCCCAGTCTCCAACCTTTGTTCTCCCTAACAGTCCTTCTGCACCGCAGTCTCCCACCTCTTCTCTCTGTAAAGTTTCTTCAGCAGCCCAGTCTCCAACTCTGCTGTCTTCAATGATTCTTCTGCAACTCAGTATCCAACTTCTGCTCTCTTCTACGATCCTTCTGCACCCCAGTCTCCAACCTCTATTCTTTGTAACTATTTTTCTGCACCTCCGTCTCCAACCTATGCTCTCTGCAACCGTCCTTCTACAACCCTGTCTCCAACCTCTGCCCTTTGCAACGATCCTTATGCACCCCCTTTCAACTTCTGCTCTCTGTAACGGTACTTCTGCACCCCAGTCTCAAACCTCTGCTTTCTGTGTAAGTCCTTCTGAACCACGGTTTCCAACCTCTGCTATCTGTAACAGTCCTTCTGCACCTCTGTCTCCAACCTCTGAACTCTGCAACCTTACTTGTGCACCCCATTCTCTAACCTCTGCTCTCTGTAACAGTCCTTCTGCACCCTATTCTCTAACCTCTGCTCTCTGCAACAGTCTTTCTGTAACACAGTCTCCAACTTCTTCTCTCTGTAACGGTCCTTCTGCACCCCAGTCTCGACCTCTGCTTTCTGTATCAGTAATACTGCACACCAGTCTCCAAACTTTGCTATCTGTAACATTCTTTCTGCACCCCAGTTTCCAAACTCCTCTCTCTGGACAGTACTTCTGAACCCCAGTCTCCAACGTCTGCACTCTGAAACAGTTCTTCTATAAACCATTCTCCAACCTCTGCTCTCTGTAACATTCCTGTATTGCAGTCTCCGAAATCTTCTCTCTGCAATGGTCCTTCTGCACCCCATTCTCCAAACTCCATCAGTCCTTCTGCACCCAAGTATCCAACACGTGCTGCCTGCAACAGTACTTCTTCACCCCATTCTCCAAACACTGCTATCTGCAACAGTCCTTCTGCACCCCAGTCTCCAAACTCTGCTCTCTGTATCAATCCTTCTGCAAGTCTCTCTCCACCTTATCTCTCTGCAATGGTCCTTCTGCACCTCAATCTCCAACCTCTGCTCTCTGTAAGATCCTTCTGCAACCCAGTCTCCAAACTCTGCCCTCTGTAACAGTCGTTCTGTATCCCTTCACAAAACTCTGCTCTCTGTAACAAGCCTTCTGTACCACAGTCTCCAACCTCTGTTCTCTGTAAGTCATTTTGCACCCCAGTCTCAAACCTCTGCTCTCTACAAAGATCCTTCTGCACCCTAGTCTCCAAACTCTGCTCTCTGTAACAATCCTGTTCCACCTCAGTCTCCAACCTCTGCTCTCTGTAACATTCTTTTTCAAAACTTTCTCCAAACTCTGCTCTTTTTAACAGTCCTTCTGCACCCCAGTCTCAAACCTCTGCTCTGTGCAAGAGTTCGTCTGCACCTCAGTCCCAACCTCAGCTCTATGAAAGATCCTTCTGCACCAAAGTCTCCAAACTCCGATCTCCGTAACAGTCCTTCTTCACCCGAGTCTCCAACCTTTGCTCTCTGTAACAATCCTTCTGCACCTCAGTCTAAAACATCTGCTCTCTGCAACGGTCCTTCTACACCCCATTTTCCAACCTCTGTTTTCTGCTAGAGTACTTCAGAATGTCAGTATCCAACCTCTGCTCTCTGCAAGAATCCTTCTGCACCCCAGTCTCCAACCATTGCTCTCAGAAACATTTCTTCTGCACCTCAGTCTTCAAACTCTGCTCTATGTAATATCCTTCTTCCACCCAGTCTCCAAACTCTTCTTTCTGTAACAGTCCAACTGCACCCAGACTCCAACCTCTGCTTTCTGTATCAGTCTTTCTACAACCCAGTCTACAAACTCTGCTCTCTGAAACAGTCCTTCTGCACGCCAGTCTCCAACCTCTGCTCTCTGTAATGGTCCATCTGCACCCCAGTCTAGCACATCAGCTTTCTGTATCATAATTCTTCACGCCAGTCTTCAACGTCTTCCTGTGTAACAGTCCTTCTGCATCTCAGTCTTCAAACTCTGCTCTCTGAAACAGTCCTTCTGCATCCCAGTCTCCAACCTCTGCTTTCTGCAACATTCCTTATGCACCCCAGTCTCTAATCTGTGCTCTCTGTAACAGTCCTACTGAACCCCAGTCTCCCACCTCTGCTCTCTATAACGATTCTTCTGGAGCCCAGTCTCCACCTCTGCTCTCTGCAATGATTCTTCTGCAACTCAGTCTACATACTCTGCTCTCTGTAAGAGTCCTTCTGCACCTTAGTATCCAACCTCTGCTCTGTGAAACAGTCCTACTGCAACCAAGTCTCCAACCTCTACTCTCTGTAAGATTCTTCTGCACCGCAGTCTCCAAACTCTGTTCTCTGCAACAGTCGTTCTGGACCCCGGTATCCAACCTGTGCTCTCTGTAACAGTCCTTCTGTACTGCAGTCTCCAAACTCTACTCTCTGTAATGGTTCTTCTGCAGTCCAGTCTCCAACCTATGCTTTGTTTATCAGTCCTTCTGCACCCCAGTCTCCAACCTCTGCTCTCTGTGTCAGTCCTTCTGCCCCTATATCTCCAATGTCTACTCTCTGCAACAGTCCTTCTGCACCCATGTCTCCAACCTCTGCTCTCTGCAACATTTCTTCTACACTCAGATCTCCAAACTGTGCTATCTGTAACTGTCATTCTGCACCCCAGTCTACAACCTCTGCTCTCTGTAACAATTTTTCTGCCCCTGAGTCTCCAACTTCTGCTCTCTGCAAAGATCCTTCTGCACCTCAGTTTCCAAACTCTGCTCTCCTCAGCGATCCTTCTGCACCCCAGTCTCCAACCTGTGGTCTCCGTAACTGTCCCTCTGACCCCAGTCTCCAAACTCTGCTCTCTGTAAAGATCCTTCTGCACCTCATTCTCCAACCTCTGCTCTCTGCAATATTCGTTCTGCACCTCAGTTTCCAACCTCTGCTCTCTGCAACGATCCTTCTGTACCCCAGTCTCTAACATCTGCTCTCTGTAACAGTCCTTCTTCACCTCAGTCTCCAACCTCTGCTCTCTGTACCATTCCTTCTGTACCTCAGTCTCCAACTTCTGCTCTCTATAACAGTCCTTCTGCACATCAGTCACCAACATCTGCTCTCTGTAACAGGCCTTCTTCACCCCGGTCTCCAAACTCTGCTCTCTGTAACAGTTCTTCTGCACGCCAGTCTCGAACCTCTGCTCTCTGTAACAGTCCTTCTACACCCGAGTCTCCAAACTCTGCTCTCTGTAAAAATCTTTCTGCACCCCAGTCTCCAACCTCTGCTCTCTGTGCAGTTCTTCTGCACCACAATCTTCAAACTCTGGTCTCTGTAACAATCCTTTGCACCCTAGTCTACATCCTCTCCTCTCTGTAAGAATCCTTATGCACCTTAGTCCCCAACCGCTGTTCTCTGTAAAAGTCCTTCTGTACCTCAGTCTCCAACCTCTGCTATCTGTAACGCAACTTCTGCAACCCAGTCTCAAACATCTGCTCTCTGCAAGGATCCTTCTTCTAACCATTCTCCAAACTCTGCTCTCTGTAACAGTCCTTTTGAATCGCAGTCTCCAACCTCTTCTCTTTGTAATGATCCTTCTGCTCAACAATTGCCAACCTCTGGTTTCTGTAACAGTCTTTCTACACCTCAGACTTCAAACTCTGCTCTCTGTAAAAGTCCTTCTGTGCCTCATTCTGAATCCTCTGCTCTCTGCAACGATCCTTCTGCACCCCAGTCTTCAAACTGTGCTATCTGTAACAGGCCTTCTGCACCCCAGTCTCCTAACTCTGATCTCTGTAACAGGCCTTCTGCACCCCTGTCTCCCACCTCTTCTCTCTGCAACGATCCTTCTGCACCTCAGTCTCCAACATGTGCTCTCTGCAACAGTACTTCTGCACTCCAGTCTCCAATTTCTGCTCTCTGTAAGATCCTTCTGCATCCCAGTCTCCAAAATCTGCTCTCTGTAACAGTCCTTCTGCACCTCAGTATCCAACGTCTGCTCTATGTCAAATCCTTCTGCACCTCAGTCTCCAAACTTTGCTCTGTGTAATGCTCCTTCTGCACCCCAGTCTCCAACATCTGCTCACTGCAACGATCCTTCTCCACAGGCTCCAACATCTGCTCTCTGCAATGGTCTTTCTGAACTCCAGTTTCCAAACTCCTATCTCTGTTACAGTCCTTCTGTACCGCAGTCTCCAAACTCTTCTCTCTGTAATGGTCCTTCTGAACCCCAATTGCCCACCTCTGCTTTCTTTATCAGTCTTTCTGCACCTGAGACTCCAAACTCTGCTCTCTGTAACAGTCCTTCTGAGCCTCAGTCTGAAACCTCTGCTCTCTGTAATGGTCGTTCTTAATCCCAGTCTCCAACCTCTGCTCTCTGTAACAGTCCTTCTGCACCCCAGTATCCAACCTCTGCTCTCTGTAAAAGTTCTTTTGCACCTCAGTCTCAAAACTTTGCTCTATGTAATGGTCCTTCTGCACCCCATTCTCCAACCTATGCTCTCTGTAACAGGTCTTCTGCAACCCAGTCTCCAAACTCTGCTCTGTAACAGGACTTCTGCACCCCAGTCTCCAACCACTTCTCTATACAAGGATCCTTCTGCACCTCAGTCTCCAATCTCTGTTCTCTGCAACAGTCCTTCTGCACCCCAGGCTTCAAACTCTGCTCTCTGTAATAGTCCTTCTGTGCAGCAGTCTCCAACCTCTGCTCTCGGTAATGGTCATTCTGCACCCCAGTTTCCAAATGCTGCTTTGTGTATCAGTTATGCTGCACCCCAGTATCCAACCAGTGTTCTCTGTAAAAGTCCTTCTGCACCTCAGTCTCCAACGTCTGCTTTCTGCAACAGTCCTTCTATACCCCAGTCTCCAACCTCTGTGCTCTGCAATGATTTTTCTTCACCACAGTCTCCAACGTCTGTTCTCTGCAACAGTCTTTCTGACCACAGTCTCCAGCCTCTGCTTTCTGTAAGATCCTTCTGCACCCCAGTTTCCAAACTCTGCTCTCTGTGACATTCCTTCTGAACCCCAGTCTCCAGCCTCTGCTCTTTGTAACAGTACTTCTGTACCACAGTCTCCAATCTCTGCTAACTGCAACATTTCTTCTGCACACCACTCTCCAAACTGTGCTCTCTGTAACTGTCTTTCTGACCCTTGTCTTTAATCTCTGCTCTCTAACGATCCTTCTGCACCTCAGTCTCCAACCTCTGCTTTCTGCAACGATCCTTCAGAACCTCAGTTTGCAACCTCTGCTCTCTGCAATGATCCTTCTGCACCCCACTTTCCCACCTCTGGTCTCTGTAACAGTTTTTCTACACCTCTGTCTCCAACCTCTCCTCTCTGTACCAATCCTTCTGCACCTCAGTCTCCAACCTCTGCTCTCTTTAACAGTCCTTCTGCACCTCAGACTCCAACTGATGCTCTCTGTAACAGGCTTTCTGCACCCCAGTCTCCAAACTTTGCTTTCTGTAACAGTTCTTCTGCACCGCAATCTCGATCCTCTGCTCTCTGTAACAGTCCTTCTACAACCCAGTCTCCAACCTCTTCTCTCTGCAACGATCCTTCTGAAACTCTGTCTCCAACCTCTGCTCTCTACAACCTTAATTCTGCACCCCATTCTCTAACGTCTTCTCTCTCCAAGAGTCCTACTGAACCAAAGTCTCCAACATCTGCTCTCTTTAACAGTCCTTCTTTACCCTAGTCTTTAAACTCTGCTGTCTGTACCAGTCCTTCTGTACTGCAGTCTCCAAACTCTTCTCTCTGTAACCTTAATTCTGCACCCAGGTCTCCAACCTCTTCTTTCTGTATCAGTACTTCTGCACCCCAGTCTCCAACCTCTAATCTCTGTAACATTCTTACTGCACCTCAGTCTTTAACTTCTGCTCTATGCAACAGTTCTTTTACAGCCCAGTCTCCAACCTCTGCTCTCTGCGACAGTTCTTCTACACCACAGTCTCCAACATCTGCTCTCTGTAACAGTCCTCCTGTATTGCAGTCTCCAAACTTTGCTTTCTGTACCGGTTCTTTTACACACCAGACTCCAACCTCTGCTTTCTGTATCAGTCCTTCTACACCCGAGTCTCCAACCTCTACTCTCTGTGACAGTCGTGCTGCTCCTCAGTCTCCAAACTCTTCTCTCTGCAAAAGTCCTTCTGCCCCCAAGTATCCAACACCTGCTCCCTGCAACAGTTCTCTACACCCCTTTCTACAACCTCTGCTGCCTGCAATGGTCCTTCTGCACCTCAGTCTGCAACGTCTACTCTCTGTAACATTTTTTCTGCACCTCAGTCTTCCAACTCTGATCTCTGTAAGATCCTTCTGCAACCCAGTCTCCAAACTCTGCCCTCTTCAACGATCATTTTGCACCCAAGGTTCCAAACTATGCTCTCTGTAACAGTCCAGTTGCACCTCAGTCTCCAAACACTGCTCTTTGTAAGATGTTTCTGCAACCCTGTCTCAAAACTCTGCTCTCTGTAACAGTCCTTCTGCTCCCCAGTCTCCAAGCCCTGCTCTCTGTAACAGTCCTTCTGTACCGCAGTTTCCAAACTCTGCTCTCTGTAACTGTCGTTCTGTACTGCAGTATACAAACACTTCTATTTGCAACGGTCCTTCTGCACCCCATTCTCCAACCTCTGTTGTATGCAAGAGTCCTTCAGCACCTCAGTCTCCAACCTCTTCTTTCTGCCACAATTCTTTTGCACTTCTGTCTCCAACATCTGCTCTCTGAAAAAGTCCTTCTGCACCCGAGTCTCCAACATCTGCTCTCTGCAACAGTCCTTCTGCATCTCAGTCTGAAAACTCTGCTCTCTGCAACAATCCTTGTGCACCCCAGTATCCAAACTCTGCACTCTGAAACAGTCCTTCTGTACTGCAACCTCCAACCTCTGCTCTCTGTAACAGTCCTTCTGGACCCCAGTCATCACCTTCTACTTTTTGTATCAGTCTTTCTGCACCCCAGTCTCCAACTTCTGCAATCTGAACAGTCCTTCTCCACCTCAGTCTCCAACTTCTGCTCTCTGTAACAGTCCTCCTGTAGTGCAGTCTCCAAAATCTGCTCTCTGTAACGATCCTTCTGCACCCCAGTCTGTAACCTCTGCTTTCGGTATCAGTCCATCTGCACCCCAGTCTCCAACCGCTGCTCTCTATAACAGTCCTTCTGCACCTCAGTCTCCAAACTCTGCTGTCTGCAAAAGTCCTTCTGCACCCAAGTCTCAAACCTCTGCTCCCTGCAACAGTCCTTCTGCACCTCAGTCTCTAACCTCTACTCTCTATAAAGTCCTTCTGCACCTCAGTTTCCAACATTTGCTCTTTGTAAGATTCTTCTGCAACTCAGTGTCCAAACTCTACTCTCTGTAACAGTCCTTCAGCACCGCTTCTCCAAACTCTGTTCTCTGTAACAGTCCTTCTGCAAACCAGACTCAATAATCTGCTCTCTACAACGATCCTTCCTCACCGCAGTTTCCATCCTCTGCTCTCTGCAACAGTCCTTCTCCAAAACAGTCTCCAAAGTCTGCTCTCTGTAACAGTCCTCCAGTAGTGCAGTATCCAAAATCTCCTCTCTGTAAGGGTCCTTCTGCACCCCAGTCTCCAACCTCTGTTCTCTGTAAGAGTCCTTCTGAACCTCAGTGTTCAAACTCTGCTCTCTGCAACAGTCATTCTGCACCTCAGACTGAAAACTCTGTTCTCTGCAACGATCCTTCTGCACCCCTGTGTCCAACTTCTGCTCTCTGTAACACTCCTGCTGTACCTCAGTCTCCAACCTCTGCTCTCTGTAAGATCTTTCTGCAACCCTATCTCCAAACCCTGCTTTCTGTAAGATTCCATCTGCACCCCAGTGTTCAACCTCTTCTCCCTGTAACAGTCCTTTTGCACCCCATTCTCCAACCTCTGCTCTCTGTAACAGTGCTTCTGCATCTCAGTCTACAAATTCTGCTCTCTGCAACAGTCCTTCTGCACCTCAGTCTCCATACTCTGCTTACTGTATCAGTCCATCTGCACCACAATTTCCAACCTCTGCTCTCTGTAACATTCTTTCTGCACCTCAGTCTACAAACTCTGCTCTCCGCAACAGTCCTTCTCTGCAACAGTCCTTCTGCACCCCAATCTGAACTTGTGCTCTCTGCAACAGTGCTTATACACCCCAGTGTCCAGCCTCTTCTCTCTACAACATTACCTCTGCATCCCAGTCTCCAACCTCTGTTCTCTGCAATGGTCTTTCTGCACCTCAGTCCAAAAACTACTCCATGTAAAAGTACTTCTGAACACCTTCTCCATACTCTGCTCTCTGTAACAGGCCTTCTGCACCCCAGTCTCCCAACTCTGTTCTCTATAAAAATCCTTCTGCACACCAGCCTCAAAATTTTGCTCTCTACAACGATCCTTCTGTACCCCAGTCTCCAACATCTGCTCTATGCAACAGTCATACAACAGTTCTTCTAAAGCCCAGTCTCCAAATTCTGCTCTCTGCAACAGTCCTACTGCACCCAGGCTCCACCCCAGTCTTCAACACGTGCTCTCTGCAAAAGTCATTCTGCACCTCAGTCTGAAAACTCTGTTCTCTACAAGGATCCTTCTGCACCCCAGTCTCCAATCTATGCTCTCTGTAACAATCCTTTTGCACCTCAGTCTCCAAACTCAGCTCTCTGCAACGATCCATCTGCACCTCAGTTTTGAAACTCTACTCTCTGTAACAGTGCTTCTGCACCCCAGTCACTAACTTCTGTTGTCTGCATCGATCCTTTTGCACACCACTCTCCAACTTCTGCTCTCTGCAACAGTTTTACTGCACCCCAGTCTCCAACCTCTGCTCTCTGCAACGATCCTTCTGCACACCAGTATCCAACATGTGCTCTATGCAACAGTCCTTTTGCACCCATATCTCCAACCTCTGCTCTCTGCAACAGTCCTTCTGCATCTCAGTCTGAAAACTCTGTTCTCTGCAACGATCCTTCTGCACCCCAGTCTCCAAAATCTGCTCTCTGTAATAGTCCTGTTGCACCTCAGTCTCGAATCTCTGCTCTGTGTAAGATAGTTCTGCAACCCTGTCTCCAAATTCTGCTCTCCATAACAACCTTCTGCACCCCAGTCTCCAACCTTGTTCTCTGCAAAAGTTCTTCTAAAGCCCAGTCTCCAAATTCTGCTCTCTGCAACAGTCCTACTGCACCCAGACTCCAACTTCTGTTCTCTGTAACAATCCTTCTTCACCTCAGTTACTAAACTCTGATCTCTGCAATAGTCCTTCTTCACCACAGTATCCAAACTCTGCTCTCTGTAGCAATCTCTCTGCACCCCAGTCTCCAAACTCTGCTCTCTACAACAATCTTTTTTTACCCCAGTCTCAAACCTCTGCTCTCTGCAAAAGTCGTTCTGCACCCCAGTCTCCAAAATCTGCTCCCTGCAACAGTTCTTCTGCACCTCGGTCTGACAACTCTGCTCTCTGCAAAGATCCTTGTGCACTCCAGTCTTTAAACTCTACTTTCTGTAACAGTCTTTCTGCACCTCAGTCTCCAACCTCTGCTCTCTGTAAGATCCTTCTGCACCCCAGTTTCACAACTCTGCTCAGTGTAATATTCCTTCTGCTCCCCAGTCTCCAATCTCTTCTCTCTGTAACTGTCCTTCTGCTCAGCAGTCTCTAAAATCTGCTCTCTGTAACACTCCTTCTTTACTGCAGTCTCCAACCTCTGCTCTCTGTAACAGTCCTTATGTCCCGCAGGCTCCAACCTCTGCTCTGTGTAAGGGTCCTTCTGCACCCCAGTCTCCAACCTCTGCTCTCTGTAACAATACTTTTTCACCCCAGTCTCAAACCTTTACTCTCTGAAATGATTCTTTTGCACCCCATTCTCCAACCTCTGCTCTCTGCAAAAGTCCTTCTGAAACTCAGTCTAAAAACTCTGCTCTGTGCAATGATCTTTGTGCACCCCAGTCTCCAAATTCTCCTTTCTGTAACAGTCCTTCTGCACCCCAGCCTCCAACCTCTGCTCTCTGTAAGATCTTTTTGCACCCCAGTTTCCAAATCTGCTCTCTGTAACATTCTTTCTGCTCCCCAGTTTCCAACCTCTGCTCTCTGTATCAGTCCTTCTGCTTCCCAGTCTCCAACCTCTGCTCTCTGTAACAATCCTTCTGCTCCCCAGTCTCCAACCTCTGCTCTCTTTAACAGTTCTTCTGTACCACCGTCCCCAACCTCTGCTCTCTGTAACGATTTTTCTGCACCACAGTCTCCAACCTCTCCTTTTTGTATCATTCGTTCTGCACCACAGGTTCCAACCTCTGCTCTCTGCAACATTTTTTTGCACCTCAGTCTCCAACTTCTGTTCTCTACGACAGTTCTTCTGCACCCTTGTCTCTAAACTCTGCTCTCTGCAACAGTTCTTCTGCACCCCAGTCTTCACATTCTGCACTCGGAAATAGTCCTTCTTCACACCAGTCTCCAACCTCTGCTCTCTTTAAGAGTCCTCCTGGAGTGCAGTCTCCAAAATCTGCTTTCTGTAAAGGTCCTTCTGCCCCAAATCTCAAACCTCTGCTTTCTGTAACAGTCCTTCTACACCCCAGTCTCCAAACTCTTCTATCTGTAACAGTCCTTGTGCACCCCAGTCTCCAACCTCTGCTCTCTATAACAATACTTCTGCACCCCAGTCTCAAACCTCTGCTGTCTGCAACGATCCTTTTGCACCCCATTCTTCAAACTCTGTTCTCTGCAAAAGTCCTTCGGCACCCCAGTCTCCAACGTCTGCGCGCTGCAACAGTCCTTCTGAACCTTAGTATGAAAACTCTGCTCTCTGCAACAATCCTTGTGCACCCTAGTCTCCAAACACTGCTTTCTGTAACAGTACTTCTGCACCTCAGTCTCCAATTTCGGCTCTCTGTAACAGTGCTTCTGCACCGCAGCCTCAAACCTCTGCTCTCTGTAAGATTTTACTGCACCCCAGATTTCAAATCTGCTCTCTGTAACATTCCTTCTGCTCCCCAGTCTTCAACCTCTGCTCTCTATAAGAGTCCTTCTGCTCCCAGTCTCCAACCTCTGCTATCTGCAACAGTCTTTCTGCTCTTCAGTCTCCAACCTCTGTTCTCTGTAACAGTCCTTCTGTACCGCAGTCCCCAAACTCTGCTCTCTGTAACAGTCCTTCTGCACCACAGTCCCCAACCTCTCCTTTCTGTATCATTATTTCTTCACCACAGTTTCCAACCTTTGCTTTCTGCAACATTCCTTCTGCACCTCAGTCTCCAACCTCTGCTATCTGCGACAGTTCTTCTGCACCCCAGTCTCCAACCTCTGCTCTCTGCAACAGTTCCTCTGCACCCCAATCACCAAGGTCTGCATTCTGAAACAGTCCTTCTCCACACCAGTCTCCAACCTCTGCTGTCTATCACAGTCCTCCTGTAGTGCAGACTCCAAAATCTGCTCTCTGTAATGGTCCTTCTACACCCCATGTCCAGCCTCTGCTCTCTGCAGCAGTCCCTCTGCCACCCAGTCTCCAAACTCTGCTCTCTGTAACAATCCTTCTGCACCTCAGTATCCAACCTCTGCTCTCTGCAAGGGTCCTTCTGCACCTCATTCTCCAAACTCTACTCTCTTTAAAAGTACTCCTGCACCACTGCTCCAAACTCTGCTCTCCGTAACAGGCCTTCTGCACCCCAGTCTCCGACGTCTGTTCTCTATAACAATCCTTCTGCACCCCAGTCTCCAACCTCTGCTCTCTAAAACGATCCTTCTGCACCACTGTCTCAAACCTCTGCTCTCTGCAACAGTCCTTCTACACCCCAGTCTCCGACGTCTGTTCTCTATAACAATCCTTCTGCACCCCAGTCTCCAACCTCTGCTCTCTAAAACGATCCTTCTGCACCATGTCTCAAACCTCTGCTCTCTGGAACAGTCCTTCTACACCCCAGTCTCCATAATCTGATCGCCCCAATGATTCTTCTGCACCCCAGTCTCCAAACTCTGTTCTCTACATCAGTTCTTCTGCACCCCAGTCTCCAACCTCGGCTCTCTGTAAGAATCTTTCTGTACCACAGTCTCCATTTTCTGTTCTCTGTAAGGGTCCTTATGCACCCCAGTATCCAAATTCTTCTTTCTGTATCACTCGTTTTGAACCACAGTCACCAAACTCTGCCCTCTGTAACCGTCTTTCTGCAACTCAGTCTGCAACCTCTGCTCTCTGCAACAGTCCTTCTGCACCCCAGTCTCCATCCTCTGCTCTCTGTAACAGTCCTTTTGGACCCCAGTCTCCAAAATCTGCTCTCTGCAACAGTCATTCTCCACCCCAGTCTCCAAACGTTGCTCTCTGTAACAGTCCTTCTGTACTGCATTCTACAACCTCTGCTCTCTATAATGGTACTTCTGCACCCGAGTCTCTAACCTCAGCTTTCTGTGTCAGTCTGTCTGCACCCCAGTCTCCAACCTGTGCTCTGTTTAACTGTCCTTTAGCACTTTAGTCTCTAACTTCTGCTCTCTGCTACAGTAATTTGGGATCCCAATCTTCAACCTCTACTCTCTACAACAGTCCTTCTACATCCCAGTCTAAAACCTCTGCTCTCTGCAAAAGTCTTTCGGCAACCCAGTCTCCAACCTCTGCTCTCTGTAACAATCCTTCTGTACCTCAGTCTCCAACCTTTACTCTCTGCAACTATCCTTCTGCACCCCAGTCTCAAACTTCTGCTAGCTGCAACAGTCCTTGTGAACTCCAGTCTCCAACATCTGCTTCCTGCAACAGTTCTTCTGTACCTCAGTCTGAAAATTCTGCTCTCTTCAATAATCCATCTGCACCCCAGTCTCAAAACTCTGCTCTCTGTAACAGTCCTTTTGTAACTCAGTCTCCAATCACTGCTTATCTTCAACAGTCCTTCTACACCCAAATCTCCATACTCTGATCGCCTCAACGGTCCTTCTGCACTCCAGTCTCCAAACTCTGTTCTCTACATCGGTTCTTCTGCAACGCAGACTCCAACCTCTGCTCTCTGTAACAATCCTTCTGCACCTCAGTCTCCAACCTTTACTCTCTGCAACTATCCTTCTGCACCCCAGTCTCAAACTTCTGCTAGCTGCAACAGTCCTTGTGAACTCCAGTCTCCAACATCTGCTTCCTGCAACAGTTCTTCTGTACCTCAGTCTGAAAATTCTGCTCTCTTCAATAATCCATCTGCACCCCAGTCTCAAAACTCTGCTCTCTGTAACAGTCCTTTTGTAACTCAGTCTCCAATCACTGCTCTCTTCAACAGTCCTTCTACACCCAAGTCTCCATACTCGGATCGCCTCAACGGTCCTTCTGCACTCCAGTCTCCAAACTCTGTTCTCTACATCGGTTCTTCTGCAACGCAGACTCTAACCTCTGCTCTCTGTAACAGTCCTTCTGTACCACAGTCTCCAACCTCTGTTCTCTGTAAGGGTCCTTATGCACCTCAGTATCCAACCTCTGCTTTCTGTATCAGTCGTTTTTAACCACAGTCTCCAAACTCTGCCCTCTGTAACCGTCCTTCTGCAACTCAGTCTGCAACCTCTGCTCTCTGCAACAGTTCTTCTGCACCTTAGTCTCCAACCTCTGCTCTCTGCTACACTCCTTCTGGACCCCAATTTCCAAACTCTAGTCTATGCAACAGTCCTTCTACATTGCAGTCTAAAACCTCTGCTCTCAGCAACATTCCTTCTAAACCCCAGTATCAAAACATTGCTCTCTGTAAAAGTCCGTCTGCACCCCAGTCTCCAACCTCTGCTCTCTGTAACGATCCTTCTGCACCTCAGTCTCGAAAATCCGCTCTCTGTAACAGTTTTTCTGCACCTCAGTCTCCAAACTCTTTTCTCTGTAAGATCCTTCTGAAACCCAGTCTCCAAAGTCTCCTCTCTGTAGCAGTCCTTCTGCAACCCATTCTTTAACCTCTGTTCTCTGCAACAGTCCTTCTGCACCAGAGTCTCTAACCTCTGCTCTCTATAAGGATCCTTCTGCACCTCAGTCTCGAACCTCCGCTCTCTGTAACAGTCCTTCTGCACCTCAGTCTCCAAACTCTTTTCTCTGTAAGATCCTTCTGTAACCCAGTCTCCAAAGTCTCCTCTCTGTAACAGTCCTTCTGCAACCCATTCTTTAACCTCTATTTTCTGCAACAGTCCTTCTGCACCACAGTCTCCAACCTCTGCTTTCTGCAAAAGTCCTTCAGCAAAAGAATCTCCAACCTCTGCTCTCCGCAACATTCCTTCTGCATCCAAGTCTCCAACCTGTGCTCTCTGTAAATGTCCTTCTGCACTCCAGTCTCCAAACTCTGCTCTCTGTATCGATCTTTCTGCACCCCAGTCTTGCACCTCTGCACTCTGCAAAGATCCTTCTGCACCTCAGTCTCCAACCTTTGCTCTCTGCAACGATCCTTCTTCACCCCAGTATCAATACTCTGCTAGCTGCAACAGTCCTTGTGAACCCAAGTCTCCAACATCTGCTTCCTGCAACAGTTCTTCTATACCTCAGTCTGAAAACTCTTCTCTCTGCAATAATCCATCTGCACCCCAGTCTCCAACTTCTGCTCTCTGTTACAGTCCTTCTGTACCTCAGTCTCCAATTACTGCTCTATGCAACAGTCCTTCTGCACCCAAGTCTCCAACATCTGCTCTCTGCAAATGTCCTTCTTCACCCTAGTCTCCATACTCTACTCGACTAAGTGATCCTTCTGCACCCCAAGATCCAACATCTGTTCCCTACATCAGTCCTTCTGCAACTCAGTCTGCAACCTCTGGTCTCTGCAACAGTCCTTCTTCACCCCACTCTCCATCTTCTGCTCTCTGCAGAAGTCCTTTTGCACCCCAGTCTCCAACAACTGCTCTCTTCAACAGTCATTCTCTACCCCAGTCTCCAATCTCTGCTCTCTGTAACAGTTCTTCTGTACTGCATTCTCCAACCTCTGCTCTCTCTAAGGGTACTTCTGCACCTGAGTCTCGAACCTCTGCTTTCAGTATCAGTTCTTCTGCACCCCAATCTCCAACCTCTTCTCTGTGTAACTGTACTTCTGCACCTTAGTCTGCAAGTCTGCTCTCTGCTACATTCCTTATGGACCCCAATCTCCAACGTCTACTCTCTGCAACACTCCTTCTACATCCCAGTCTACAACCTCTGCTCTCTGCAACAGTTCTTCTGCACCCCAGTCTCCAAACTCTGCTCTCTGTAACAATCCTTCTGCACCTCATCTCCAACCTCTGCTCTCTGCAACTGTCATTCTGCACCTAAGTCTCCAACCTCCACTCTCTGTAACAGTGCTTCTGCACTTCAGTCTCCCACCTCTGCTCTCTGTGATATCCTTCTGCAACCCAGTCTCCAAACTCGTCTCTCTGTAACAGTCCTTCATCACCCCAGTCTCCAAACTCTGCTCTCGTTAACAGTCCTTCTGCACCCCAGTCTCCAAACTCTGCTCTCTGTGTCAGCCATCTACACCCCAGTCTCCAACCTCTGCTCTCTACAACGATCTTTCTGCACCCCAGTCTCATAGCTGTGCTCACTGTAACAGTCCTTGTGTAACCCCGTCTAAAATATCTGCTCTCTGCAACAGTTCTTGTGTACCTCAGTCTGAAATCTCTGCTCTCTGCAATAATTCTTCTGCACCCAGTCTCCAACCTCTGCTCTTAGTAACTGTCCTTCTGTACATCAGTCTCTAAACTCTGCTCTCTGTAAGACCCTTCGGAAACCCAGTATTCAAACTCTGCTCTCTGTAAGACTCCTTGAGAATCCCAGTCTCCAACTTCTACTCTTTGCAACGGTATTCTGCACCCCAGTCTCAAACCTCTGCTCTCTACAGCCGTCTTTTTGCACCCCAGTCTCCAACATCTGCTATCTGCAACAGTAATTCTCCACCCGAGTCTCCAAACTCTGCTCTCTGTATGAGTTCTTCTGTACTGCATTCTCGAAACCCTGCTCTCTTTAAGGATACTTCTGCACCCGAATCTCCAAACTCTGCTTTAGGCATCAGTCCTTCTGCACTTCAGTCTCCAACCTCTGCTCTGTGTAACTGTCCTTCTTCACGTTAGTCTCCAACGTCTGCTCTCTACTACAGCTTTTCTGGACCTCAGTCTCCATCATCTACTCTCATCAACAGTCCTTCTGCACCCCACTCTTCAACCTCTGCTCTTTGTAAGAGTCCTTCTGTAATAAAGACTCCAACCTATGCTCTCTCTAATGGTCCTCCTGTACCCCAGTCTTTAACCTCTGCTTTTTAAATCATTTCTTCTGCACACCTGTCTCAATCCTCTACTCTCTATAACAGTCTGTAAGAGACATTCTCCAACCCGGTCTCCAACCTCTGTAAGAGACATTCTCCAACCCGGTCTCCAACCTTTTCTCTCTTCAAGGATTCATCTCCACCCCAGTCTCCAACATCTAATCTCTGTAACAATCCTTTTTAACCCCAGTCTCCAAACTCTGCTCTCTGTAAGATCCATCTGAACCCCAGTCTCCAAACTCTACTCTCTCTAACAGTCCTTCTGCACCCCAGTCTCCAAACTCTGCTCTCTCTAACAGTCCTTCTGCACCTCAGTCTCAAACCTCTGCTCTGTGTAATAGTCCTTCTGCACCCCAGTTTCTAAAATCTGCTCTCTTGAACGATCCTTCTGGAACCCAGTCTCCAATGTCTGCTCTTTGCAACAGTCCTTCTGTACCACAGTCTCCAACCTCTGCTCTCTGTCAGATTGTTCTGTCTTCCAGTTTCCAAACTCTTCTCTCTGTAACATTCCTTCTCCACCCCAGTCTCCAAACTCTGTTCTCTACAACAGTTTTTCTGCTCCCCAGACTCCGAGATCTGCTTTCTGTAACAGTCCTTCTGCACCTCAATCTTTAAACTCTGCTCTCTGTAACAGTCTTTCTACACCTCAGTCTTCAACCTCTGCTCTCTGTAACAGTCTTTCTGCACCTCAGTCTGACACCTCTGCTCTCTGTATGATCCTTCTGCACCCCAGTCTCCAAACACTGCTCTCTGTAACAGTCCACCTGCACCTCAGTCTCCAACCTCTCCTCTGTGTAACAGGCCTTCTGCAAGCCAGTCTCCAAACTCTTCTCTCTGTAGCAGGCCTTCAGTACCCCAGTATCCAAAATCTGCTCTCTGCAACGATCCTTCTGCACCTCAGTCTCCAACATCAACTCTCTGCAATGATCCAACTGCACCCCACTCTCCAACCTCTGATCTCTGCAACAGTCCTTCTGTACCTCAGTTTCCAAATTCTGCTCTCTGTAAGATGCTTCTGCACCCCAGTATACAAACTCTGCTCTCTGTAACAGTCCTTCTGCACCTCAGTCTCCTAGTTCTGCTCTCTGTAAAATCCTTTTGCAACCAAGTCTTTAAACTCTGCACTCTGTAAGAGTCCTTCTGCACAACAGTCTCCAACCTCTTCTCTCTGCAACAATTCTCCACCCCAGTCTCCAAAATCTGCTCTCTGCAACAGTCCTGCCTCACAACAGTCTTCAAACTCTTCTCTCTGTAACAGTCCTTCTTCACCCTATTCTCCAAACTCTGCTCTCTGCAACGATTCTTCTGGACCCCAGTCTCCAATGTCTGCTCTCTGCAACAGTTCTTCTGCTCCCCAGTCTCGAACATCTGCTCTCTGTAACAGTTCTTCTGTACATCAGTCTCCAACCTCTGTTCTTCGTAACGGTCCTTCTACACCCCTGTGTCCAACCTCTTCTTTCTGTATAAGTCTTACTGAACCCCAGTCTCCAATGTCTGTTTTCTGTATCTATCCTCCTGCACCTCAGTCTCCAACCTGTGCTCTATGTAAGAGTCCTTCTGCACCCCAGTCTCCAACATCTGCTCTGGATAACAGTCCTATACCACAGTCTCGAACATCTGCTCTCTGTAACAGTCCTTCTACACCCCAGTCTCCAAACTCTGCTTACTGTATCAGTCTTTCTGAACCCCAGGCTCCAACCTCTGTTCTCTGTATCTATCCTTCTGCACCTCAGTCTCCAACCTCTTCTCTATGCAACAGTCCTTCTATACTGCAGTCTTAAACTCTGCTCTCTGTAAAAGTCTTTCTGCAGCACAGACTTCAAACTCTGCTTTCTGTATCAGTCCTTCTGCACCATAGTCTCCCAATTCTGCTCTCTCTAAGAGTCTTTCTGCACCTCAGTATCCAACCTCTGCTCTCTGCAACAGTTTTTCTGCACCCCAGTCTCCAACCTCTGCTCTCTGCAAAAGTCCCTCTCCACCCCAGTCTCCAACCTTTGCTCTAGTCAACAGTCCTTCTGCACCAAAGTATCCAACCTCTGCTCTGTGTAAGATCCTTCTGCACTCCAGTATCTAAACTCTGCTCTCTGTAACATTCCTTCTCCACCCCATTCTTTAACCTCTGAAAATGTCCTGCAACACCCCAGTCTCCAAACACTGTTCTCTGCATCAGTCCTTCTGCACTCCAGTATCCAACCTCTGCTCTCTGTAACAGTCCCTCTGCAACCCAGTCTCCAACCTCTGATCTATGTAACAATCCTTCTGCACCTCAATCTTCAACCTCTGCTCTCTGCTACGGTTCTTCTGCACCTCAGTCTCCAAAAACTACTCTCTGTAAATGTACTTCTGAATCCCTTCTCCAAACTCTGCTCTCCGTAATAGGCCTTCTGCACCCCAGTCTCCAACCTCTGTTCTCTATAACAATCCTTCTGCACTCCAGTCTCAAAATTTTGCTCTCTAAAACGTTCCTTATGCACCCCAGTCCCCAATCTCTGCTCTTTGCAACAGTCCTTCTGAAACCCAGTCTCCAACATGTGCTCTCTGCAAAAGTCCTTCTGCACCTCAGTGTGAAAACTCTGTTCTCTACAACGATCCTTCTGCACCCCAGTCTCCAACCTCTGCTCTTTGTAACAGTCCTGATGCACATCGGTCTACAACTCTGCTCTCAGGAAGATCCTTGTGCAACCTTGTCTAAAAACTCTGCTCTCTATAGGAGTTCTACTGAACCCCCGTCTCCAAACTCTGCTCTCTGCAACGATCCTTCTGCACCTCAGTCTTGAAACTCTACTCTCTGTAACAGTCCTTCTGCACCCCAGTCTCAAACTTCTGCTGCTTGCAACGATCTTTCTGTACACCAGTTTCCAACATCTGCTCTCTGCAACAGTCCTTCTGCACCCCAGTCTCCAACTTCTGCTCTCTGCAACGATCCCTCTGCACCCCAGTCTAAAAACTTTGCTCTCTACAATAATGTTTTTGCACCCCAGTTTCCAACATCTGCTCTCTGCAAAAGTTTTTCTGCACCCCAGTCTCTAACATCTGCTCCCTGCAACAGTCTTTCTTCACCTCACTCTTACAACTCTGCTCTCTGCAACGATCCTGTTGCACCCCAGTCTCCAACCTCTGTTCTCTAAATCAGTTATTCTGCACCCCAGTATCCAAACTCTACTCCCTGTAACTAACAGTCCTTCTTTACCGCAGTCTCCAATCTTTGTTCTTTGTAAGGATACTTATGCACCCCAGTATCCAACCTCTGCTTTGTGTATCCGTTGTTTTTCACCACAGTCTCCAAACTCTGCCCGCTGTAACAGTCATTCCGAAACTTAGTCTGCAAACTCTGCTCTCTGCAACAGTACTTCTAAACTCCTGTCTTTATCCTCTGCTCTCTCCAACAGTCCTTTAGAACCACAGACTCCAACATCTTCTTTCTAAAACAGTTCTTCTCCACCCCAGTCTCAAACCTCTGCTCTCTGTAGAAGTCCTTCTGTACTGCAGTCTCCAAAATCTGCTCTCTGTAAGATCCTTCTGCAACCAAGTCTGTAAACTCTGACTTCTGTAACAGACCTTCTGAACCCCTTCTCCAACCTCTGTTCTCTGTAACAGTCCTCGTGTAGTGCAGTCTCCAAATTCTGCTCTCTTTAACGGTCCTTCTGCACCCCAGTCTCCAACCTCTGCTTTCTGTATCAGTACTTTTGTACCCCAGTCTCCAACCTCTGCTCTCGGTAACAGTCCTTCTTAAGCTCAGTCTCCAAACTCTACTCTCTGCCACAGTCCTCCTGCACCAAAGTTTCAAACCTCTACTCCCTGCAACACTCCTTCTGCACCTCAGTCTCTAAACTCTGCTTTCTGTAACAGTCCTTCTTTACCGCAGTCTCAAAACTCTGCTCTCTGTAATAGTCTTTCTGAAGCCCAGTCTCCAAAGTAAGCTTTCTCTATCAGTTAATCTGCAACCCGCTCTCCAACCTCTGCTCTCAGTAACAGTCCTTCTGTACCCCAGTCTCCAACTTCTGCTCTCTGCAACATTTCTTCTGCACCCCAGTCTCCATCTGTGCTCTCTGTAACTGTCCTTCTGCACCCCAGTGTCCACACACTGATCTACGTAACAATCCTTCTGGACCTCAGTCTCCAACCTCTGCTCTCTACAACAGTCCTTCTGCTCTTAAGTCTTCAACCTCTACTCTCTGTAAAAGTCCTTCTGCACCTCGGTCTCCAAAATTTGCTCATTGTAAAATTCTTCTGAACCAAGTCTCCAAACTCTGCCCTCTTTAACAGTCCTTCTTCACCCCTTCTCCAAACTCTGTTGTGTATAACAGTCCTTTTGCACGCCAGTCTCAATACTCTGCTCTCTACAACGATCATTCTGCACCCCAGTCTCTATCCTCTGCTCTCTACAAAAGTCCTTCTCCACTCCAGTCTCCAAACTCTGCTCTTTGTAACGGTCCTCCTGTATAGCAGTCTCCAAAATCTGCTTTCTGTAACGGTCCTTGTGCACCCCAGTCTCCAATCTCTGCTTTCTGTAACAGTCCTTCTGCAACTCAGTCTCCAAACTCTGCTCTCTGCAACAGTCCTTCTGCACCTCAGTCTGAAAACTATGTTCTCTGCAACGATCCTACTGCAACCCTGTCTCCAAACCCTGCTATCTGTAACAATCCTTCTGCACCCCAGTCTCCCACCTCTGCTCTGGGTAACAGGGCTTTTGCAACCCATTCTCCAACCTCTGCTCTCTGTAACAGTTCTTCTGCACCTCAGTCTACAATTTCTGCTCTCTGCAACTGTCCTTCTGCATCCCAGTCTCCAAAATCTGCTTACTGTATCAGTCCAACTGCACCACAAATTCAAACCTCTGCCCTCTGTAATAGTCTTTCTGCACCTCACTCTACAAACTCTGCTAGCTGCAACAGTTTTTCTGCACCCCAGTCTGCAACATCTGCTCTCTGCAACAGTACTTCTGCACCAAATCTCAAAACTCTACCTCTGTAACATTCCTACTGTACCCAGTCTCCAAACTCTGCTTCCTGCAACAGTCCTTCTGCACCCCAATCTCCAACCTGTGCTCTCCTCAACAGTCCTTCTACACCCCAGTGTCCAGACTCTGCTCTCTGCAACAGTCCGTCTGCAACCCAGTCTCCAACCTCTGCTTTCTGTAACAATCTTTCTGCACCTCAGTCTTCAACCTCTGCTCTCTGCAACGGTCCTTCTGTCTTCAAAAACTACTCTCTGTAAATGTACTTCTGAACCCCTTCTCCAACATTGCTCTCTGTAATAGGCCTTCTGCACCCCAGTCTCCAACCTCTGTTCCCTATAACAATCCTTCCGCACTCCAGTCTCAAAATTTTGCTCTCTACAACAATCCTTCTGCACCACAGTCCCAAAACTCTGCTCTTTGCAACAGTCCTTCTGCACCCCAGTCTCCAACATGTGCTCTCTGCAAAAGTCCTTCTGCACCTCAGTCTGAAAACTCTGTTCTCTACAATGATTCTTCTGCACCCCAGTCTCCAACCTCTGCTCTCTGTAACAGTCCTGCTGCACATCGGTCAAAAACTCTGCTCTCTGTAAGGTCCTTGTGAAACCTTGTCTGAAATCTCTGCTCTCTATAGGAGTTCTACTTTACCCCAGTCTCCAAACTCTGCTCTCTGCAATGATCCTTTTTCACCCCAGTCTCCAACATGTGCTCTCTGCAAAAGTCCTTCTGCACCCCAGTCTTCAACATCTGCAGTCTGCAACAGTCTACCTGAAGCTCAGTCTGAAAACTATGCTCTCTGCAACAATCCTCGTAGACCCCAGTCTCCCAACTCTGCTTTTTATAACAGTCCTACTGCACCTCAGTCTCCAAAATCTACTCTCTGTAACAGTGCTTCTGAACCCCAGACTCCAACCTCTGATCTCTGCAAGATCCTTCTGCACCCCAGTCTTCAAACTCTCCTTTCTGTATCATTCCTTCTGCACCACAGTTTCCAAACTCTGCTCCCTGCAACAGTCCTTCTGCACCTCAGTCTCCATCCTCTGCTCTCTGCGACAGTTCTTCTGCACCCCAGTCTCCAACCTCTGTTCTCTGTAACAGTCCTGCTGTACCATAGTCTCTAAGATCTGCTCTCTGTAAGATCCTTCTGCAACCCTGTCTCCAAACTCTGCTGTCTGTAACAGTCCTTCTGCACACCAGTCTCCAACCTCTGTTCTTTGTAACAGACCTTTTTGCACCCCATTCTCCAAATTCTACTCTCTGCAACAGTCCTTCTGCACCTGAGTCTCCAAACTCTGCTTTCAGTATCAGTCCATCTGCACCCCAATCTCCAACCTCTGCTCTCTGTAACAGTACTTCTGCATCTCAGTCTACAAACTCTTCTCTCTTCAAAAGTCCTTCTGCACCTCAGTGTCCAATCTGTGCTCTCTGTAAGATCCTTCTGAAACCCAGTCTCCTACCTTTGCTTTCTGCAATGGTCCTTCTGCACCCCAGCCTCTAACCTCTGTTCTCTACAACAGTTATTCTGCACCCCAGTCTCCAACCTCTGCGCTCTGTAAAATTCCTTTTGTACCGCAGTCTCCAACCACTGCTTTCTGTATCAGTTTTTGCACCACATTCTCCAAACTCTGCTCTCTGTAACAGTCCTTCTGCACCTCAGTCTTCAAACTCTGCTCTCTGCAATAGTCCTTCTACACCCCAGTATCTATTTTCTGCTCTCTGCAACAGTCCTTCTGCACCCCAGTCTCCAACATCTGCTCTCTGCAACAGTCCTTCTGCACCCCAGTCTCTAACCTCTTCTCTCTGCAACAGTCCTTCTGCACCACAGTCACCAAACTCTGCTTTCTGTATCAGTCCTTCTGTACCCCAGTCTCCAAACTCTGCTCTCAGTAACATTCCTTCTGCACCTCTTTCTGAAAACTCTTCTCTATGGAACGATCCTTCTGCATCTCAGTCTCAAACCTCTTCTCTCTGTAAGAGTTCTTATGTACCTCAGTCTCCAACCGTTTGTCTCTGTAAGATCCTTTTGCAACCCACCCTTTATACTCTGCTCTCTGTAACAGGCCTTCTGCACCCCAATCTCCAACCTATGCTGTCTATAACAGGCCATTTGACCCCAGTCTCTAAACTCTTCTCTCTTCCACTATCCTTCTGCACCCCAGTCTCCAACCTCTGCTCTCTGCACCAGTCCTCCTGCACCCCAGTCTCAAACCTATGCTGTCTATAAGATCCTTCTGCACACCTGTCTCCAACCTCTGCTCTCTGTGAAAGTACTTCTGTAAAGCAGTCTCCAAACTCTGCTATCTGTAAGGGTCTTTCTGCACCGCAGTCTCAAAAGTGTGCTCTCTGCAACATTTCTTCTGCAACCGAGTCTCCAAACTTTGCTCTCTGCAATAGATTTTCTGCACATGAGTCTCCAACCTGTGCTCTCTGTAAAAGTCCTACTGCACCCCAGTCTTCAACCTTTGCTTTCTGTAAAAGTCTACAATCTCTGCTCTCTATAACGATCCTTCTGCACCCCAGTCTCCAAAATCTTCTCTCTGCAACAATCCTTCTGCACCCTAGTCTCCAAAGTCTGCTCTCTGTAATAGTCCTTCTGCATCCCAGTCACCAACCTCTGGTCTCTGCAACAGTCCTTCTACACCCCAGTCCACAACTTCTGCTCTCTGCAACAGTCCTTCTACCCCCCAGTCTCGAAACTCTGCTCGCCCCAACGATCCTTCTGCACCCCAGTCTCCAACCTCTGTTCTCTTCAACAGTTCTTATGCACCCCAGTCTCCAAACTCTGCTCTCTTTAAAGGTCCTTCTGCACCTCAGTCTCTAACGTCTGCTCGCTGCAACAGTCTTTCGGAACCCCAAACTTCAACCTCTGCTCTCTTCAACAGTCCTACACCCAAGTCTCCAACCTCTGCACTCTGCAACAGTCCTTCTGCACCTCAGTCTTCAACCTCTTCTCTTTGCAAAGTTCTTTCTGCACCTCAGTCTTCAACATCTACTCTCTGTAACAGTCCTTCTGAACCTCAGTCGCCAAAATCTGCTCTCTGTAATATCTTTTTAAAAACCAGTCTCCAAACTCTGCTTTCTATAACACTCCTTCTTCACCCCAGTCTCAAAATTCTGCTGTCTGTAACACTCCTTAAGCACCCCAGTCTGCACCCTGTGTTCTCTGCAATGATCTTTCTACACCCAAGTCTCCAACATCTACACTCTGCAACAGTTCTTCTGAACCCCAGTCTCCTACATCTGCTCTCTGCAACAGTTTTTGTAAACCTCATTCTGAAAACTCTGCTCTCTGAAAGGATCCTTCTGAACCCCAGTCTCCAAACTCTGCTCTCTCTGACAGTCCTTCGGCACCTCAGTCACCAACCTCTGCTCTCTTTAAGATCATTATGCCACTCATTCTCCAAACTCTGCTGTATGTTACAGGTCATCTGCTCCCCAGTCTCCAAGCTCTGCTCTGTGTAACAGGACTTCTGCACCTCAGTATCCAAAAGCTTCTCTCTGCAACAATCCTTCTGCACCCCATTCTTCAACCTCTGCTCTCTGCATCAGTCCTATTGCACCCCAATATCCAACCTCTGCTCTCTGTAATATCCTTCTGCACACCTGTCTCAAACCTCTGCTCTTTTTAACAGTCTTTCTTTACAGCAGTCTCTAACCTCTATTCTCTGTAAAAGTCTTTCTGCACCCCAGTCTCCAAACACTGCACTCTGCACAGTATTTCTGAACCCAGTCTCAAACCTCTCCTCTCTGCAACAGTTTTTCTACACATTTGTCTCTAAACACTGCTCTCTGTAACAGTTTTTCTACACCTCAGTCTTCAACAACTGCTCACTGCAACAGTCCTTCTTCACCTCAGTCTCCAAACTTTGCTCTCTAGAACAGTCCTTCTATACACCAGTCTCCATTATCTACTCTCTGCAATAATCCTTCTGCACCCCAGTCTCCAAAGTCTGCTCTCTGCAACAATCCTTCTGCACCGCAGTCTCAAAAATTTTCTCTCTGTAAGATTTTTCTACACCCTAGTTTCCAAACTCTTCTCTCTGTAACATTCCTTCTGCAACCCAGTCTCCAACGTCTGCCCTCTGCAATGGTCCCTCTGCACCCCACTCTCCAACCTTTTTCTCTACAACAGTTCCTACTGAACCCCAGTTTTCATCATCTAATCTCTGCAACACTCCTTCTGAACCCCAGTCTCCAACCTCTGCTCTCTGTAACAGTCCTTCTGTACTGCAGACTCCAACCTCTGCTCTCTGTAATGTACCTCCTGTACCACAGTCTCCAAATTCTGCTTTCTGTATTATTCCTTCTGCACCCCTGTCTCCAACCTCTGCTCTCTGCAATAGTCCTTCTGCACCCAAATCTCCAACTTATGCTCTATGCAAAGGTCCTTCTGCACCTCAGTATCCAACCTCTGTTCTCTGTAACAATCCTTCTGCACCCCAGTCTCAAAATTCTGCTCTCTGCAACAGTCCTTCTTCACCCTAGTCTCCAACCTCTGCTCGCTGTAATATGCTTTTTTACCCCAGTGTCCAAACTCTACTCTCAGTAACAGTTCTTCTGCACTGCAGTCTCCAACCTCTGTTCTCTGCAACAGTCCTTCTGCAACCCAGTCTCTAACCTCTGCTCTCTGTAACAGTCCTTCTGCACCCCAGTCTCAAATCTCTGCTCTCTGCAACAATCCTTCTGCACCCCAGTCTCCTATGTCTGCTCTCTACAACAGTCCTTCTGCACCTCAGTCTCCAACCTCTGCTATCTGTAACAGTTCTTCTGCACTGCAGTCCCCAACCTCTGCTCTCTGTAGTGGTCCTTCTGCACCCCAGTCTTTAAACTCTGCTTTCTGTATCATTCCTTCTGCACCTCAGTCTCCAACCTCTGCTCTCTGTAACAGTCCTTCTGCACCTCAATCTTCAACTTCTGCTCTCTGCAATTGACATTCTGCACCTCAGTATACAACCTCTACTCTCTGTAACAGTTATTATGCATCTCAGTCTCCAACCTCTAATCTCTGGAAAATACTTTTGCAAACCAATCTCCAAATCTGCTCTTTGTAACAGTCCTTCTGCACACTTTCTCCAAACTCTGCTCTTTGTAACAGGCTTTCTACACCCCAGTCTCCAACATCTCTCTGCATTAGTCCTTCTTCTCCTCAACTGAAAATTCTGCTCTCTTCTACGATACTTCTGCACTCCAGTCTTCAACCTCTGTTCTCTGCAACAGTCCTTCTGCATTCCAGTCTCCAACCTCTGCTCTCTGTAAAAGTCCTTCTTCACCTAATTCTCCAAATTCTGCTCTCTGCAACAGTGCTTCTGCACCTGAGTCTCCAACCTCTGATCTCTGTATCAATCATTCTGTACCTCAGTCTCCAAGCTCTGCTCTCTGCAATGGTCCTTCTGCACCTCAGTCTCCAAACTCTACTCTCTGCAACAGTGCTTCTGCACCTCAGTCTCCAAACTCTGATCTCTGTAAGATCCTTCTGCAACGCAGTCTCCAAACTCTGCTCTCTGTAACAGTCATTCTGCACCCCAGTCTCCAAACACTGCTCTTTGTAACAGGCCTTCTGCACCCAAGTTTTCAAACTCTTCTCTATTTATCAGTCCTTCTTCACCCCAGTCTCCAACCTCTGCTCTATGCAACGATCCTTCTGCACCCTGTCTCCAACCTGTGCTCGCTGCAACAGTCCTTGTTCACCCAGGTTCCAACTTCTGCTCTCTGCAACAATGCTTCTGCACCACAGTCTCAAAACTCTGCTCGCTGTAACAGTCCTTCTGTACATCAGTCTCCAACCTCTTCTTTCTGTAAGACCCTTCTGAAACCCAGGCTGGCAAACTCTGCTCACTGAAACAGTCTTTCTGCACCCCAATCTCCAAACTCTGCTCTCGGTAACAATAATACTGCACCTAAGTCTTCAACCTCTGCTCTCTGCAAAGGTGCTTCTGCACCCCAGTCTCCAACCTTTGTTTTCTGCAACAGTCCTTCTGCACCCCAGTCTCCAACCTCTGCACTCTGTAGCAGTCCTTGTTTACTGGAGTCTCCAACCTTTGCTATTTTTATCGTTCCTTCTGCACCCAAGTCTCCAACATCTGCTTTCACTATAAGTCCTCCTGAACCCACTCTCCAACCTCTGCTCTCTTTAACAGTCTTTCTGCTCCTCAGTCTCTAACCTCTGCTTTCTGTAACAGTCCTCCTGCACCCAAGTCTCCAACCTCTGCTCTCTGCAACATTCATTTTCCACCCAAGTATCCGAACCTGTGCTCTCTGTAAAAGTCCTTCTGCACATCAGTCTCCAACTTCTTCTCTCAGCAACTGTCCTTATGCACCCCAGTCTCCAACTTCTGTTCTCTGCAACAGTCCTTCGTCACCTGAGTCTCAAATCTCTGCTCTCTGTCAGAGGCCTTCTGCACTCCAATCTCTCTGCAACAGCCTTTCTGCTCCTCAGTCTCCATACTTCGCTCGCTGTAAGATGCTTCTGCACACCAGTCTCCCAACTTTGCTCTCTGCAACAGTCCTTCTGCACCCCAGTCTCCAACCTATGCTCTCTGTAAGATAATTTTGCACACCCGTCTTTAACCTCTGCTCTTTGTAACAGTCCTTATGTACTGCAGTCTGCAACCTCTGCTCTCTGTAACGGTCCATACGCACTCGAGTCTCCAAACTCTGCGTTATGTATCAGTCATTCTGCACCCCAGTCTCCAAACTCTGCTCTCTGTAACAGTCCTTCTGCACCTCAAACTCCAACCTCTGTTCTCTGCAAAAGTCCTTTTGCTCCCCAATCTCCAACCTCTCCTCTCTGCAACAGTCGTTCTGCACCTCAGTGTGCAAACTCTACTCTCTGAAAGATTTTTCTGAAACCCAGTCTTCAACCACTGCTTTCTGCAATGGTCCTTCTGTACCGAAGTCTCCAAACTCTGATCTATACAACAGTTATTCTGCACCCCAGTAAAAAACCTCTGCTCTCTGTAACAGTCATTCTGCACCACAATCTCCAACCTCTGTTCTCTGTAAGGGTTCTTCTGCACCACATTGTCCAACATCTGCTTTCTGTATCAGTCCTTCTGCACCACATTCTCGAAACTCTGCTGTCTGTATCAGTCCTTTTGCACTTCAGTCTGCAACCTCTGCTGTCTGCAATAGTCCATATGCACCCAGTCTCCAATTACTGCTCTCTGCAAAATTCTTCTGCACCCCAGTCTGCAACATCTGCTCTCTGCAACAGTCCTTCTCCAACCCAGTCTCCATCGTCTTATCTCTGCAACAGTCCTTCTGCACCCCAGTCTCCAACCTCTGCTCTCTGTAACAGTCCTTCTACACCCTAGTCTCCATAATCTGCTCTGAAACAGTTCATCTGAACTCCAGTCTCTATTCTCTGCTCTCTGTAACAGTCCTTCTGCACCTCAGTCTCCAAACTCTGCTCTCTGGAAAAGGCCTTCTGCACCCCACTTTCCAACCTCTGCTTTCTGCAACGATCCCTCTGCACCCCAATCTCCAATCTCTGCTCGCTGCAACAGTCCTTGTGCACCCCAGTCTCCAACCTCTGCTCTCTGTAACACTCTTTCTGTACCTCAGTCTCCAACTTCTGCTCTCTATAAGTCCTGCACCCCTGTCTGCCCCATCTGCTCTCTGTAACTGTTCTTCTTAACCTCAGTCTTCAAGCTCTGCTCTGTGTATGAGTCCTTCTGCATCTCAGTCTGGAAACTCTGCTGACTGCAACGATCCTTCTGTACCCCAGTCTCCAACCTCTGTTCTCTGTAACGATCCTTCTGAAACTAAGTCTCCAACCTCTACTCTCTGTAACAGTCCATCTGCACCTCAGGCTCCAACATCTGCTCTCTGTAAAATCCTTCTGCAACCAAGTCTCCAAACTCTACCAACAGTAACAGTTTTTCTGGAGCCGTTCTCCAAACTCTGCTCTCCATTACAGGCCTTCTGAACCCCATTCTCAAACCTCTGCTCTCTCTAACAGTCCTGGTGCACCTCGGTCTTCAAATTCTGTTCTCTTTAAGATCCTTCTGCAACCTTGTCTAAAAACTCTGCTCTCTGTAACAGTCCTTCTGCACCTCAGTCTCCAACCTCTGTTCTTTGCAACACTCCTTCTGCACCCCAGTTGCCAAACTTTGCTCTCTGTTACAGTCCTTCTGTACTGCAATCTCCAAACACAGCTCTTTGTAACAGTCCTTCTGCAAACCAGTCTCCAACGTCTGCTTTCTGTATCAGTCCTTCTGCTCTCCAATTTACATACTCTGCTATCTGTAACAGTCCTTCTGTACCTCATATCCAACTCTGCTCTCTACAACAGTCCTTATGCACCACAGTCTCCAACCGCTGCTGTCTGCAACATTCCTTCTGCACCCCAGTCTGCAACGTGTGCTCTGTGTAACAGTCCTTCTGCAGCCAAGTCTCCACCTCTGCTCTCTGCAACGATCTTTCTGTACCTCAGTCTTAAACCTCTGCTCTCTGCAACAATCCTTCTGTACACCAGTCTCCAACCGTTTTCTCTGTAACAGTCATTCTCCACGTCAGTCTTCAGCCTCTGCTCTCTGCAAGAGTCCTTCTGCACCCCAGTCTCCAACATCTGCTCTCTAAACAATCCTTCTGCACCCCAGTCTCAAACATCTGCTTTAGCAACAGTCCTTTTGCACCTCCGTGTCCAAACTCTGCTCTCTGCAACGATCCTTCTGCACCTCAGTCTCTAACCTCTGCTCTCTGAAAGATCCTTCTGCACCCCAGTTTCCAAAATCTGCTCTCTGTAATATTCCTTCTCCACGCCAGTCTCCAACCTCTGCTTTCTGCAACGGTCCTGCTGCACCCCAATATCAAACCTCTGTACTCCGCAACAGTCCTTCTTCTCCCCAGTCTCCAAACTCTGCTCTTAATAACAGTCCTTCTACACCCCAGTCTCCAAACTCTGCTCTCTGCAACACTCTTTCTGCACCTCAGTCTCCATACTTAGCTCGCTGTAAGATGCTTCTGCACCCCAGTCTCTCAACTCTGCTCTCTGTATCAGTCCTTCTGGACCCCAGTCTCCAATCTCTGCTCTCTGCAACAGACCTTCTGCACCCCAGTCTAAAACTTCTGCTCTATGTAATAGTAGTTCTTAACCCTAGTCTCCATAATCTGCTCTGCAACAGTTCTTCTGCACCCCAGTCTCCAATCTCTGCTCTCAGTAACAGTCCTAATGCACCTCAGTCTCCAAACTCTGCCCTTTGTAAAAGGCCTTCTACACCCCAGTCTCCAACCTCTGCTCGCTGCAACAGTCCTTGTGCACCCCAATCTCCAACATCTGCTCTCTCCAACATTTCTTCTGTACCTCAGTCTGAAACTTGCTCTGTGAAATAATCATTCTACACCTGAGTCTCAAACCTCTGCTCTCTGAAACAGTCTTTCTGTACCTCAGTCTCCAACTTCTGCTCTGTATCAGTACTGCACCCCTGTCTCCCACATCTGCTCTCTGTAACTGTCCTTTTTCACCTCAGTCTACTTCCTCTGCTCTGTGTAACAGTCCTTCTGCATCTCAGTCTGGAAACTCTGCTGACTGCAACGATCCTTCTGCACCCCAGTTTCCAAAATATGCTCTCTGTAATATTCCTTCTCCACGCCAGTCTCCAACCTCTGGTTTCTGCAACGGTCCTGCTGCACCCCAGTCTCCAACCTCTGTATTCTGCAACAGTCCTTCTGCTCCCCAGTCTCCAAACTCTGCTCTCTGTAATAGTCCTTCTGTACCACAGTCTCCAAACTCTGCTCTCTGTAAAGGTCCTTTTGCACGTCAGTCTCCAACATCTGCTTTCATTATCCGTCCATTGGCACCTCAGTCTCCAACCTCTGCTCTCTGCAAAAGTCTTTCTGTACACCATTCTTCAACTTCTGCTCTCTGCAACAGTCCTTCTGTACTGCAGTCTCCAAAATCTGCTCTCTGCAACAGTCCTTCTGAACCTCAGTCTCAAACCTCTGCTCCCTGTAAGATCTTTTTAAACCCAGTCTCAAAACTCTACTCCTTGTAAAAGTTCTTCTGCACCCCAGTCTCCAACCTCTGCAATCTGTAGCAGTTGTTCTGCACCCCAGTCTCCAACTTCTGCTCTCTGTAACAATATTGCTTCACCCCAGTCTCCAAAATCTGCTCTCTGCAACAGTCCTTCTTCACCTCAGTCTGAAAATTTTGCTCTCTGCAACAATCCTTCTGCACCCCAGACTCCAACTTTTGCTTTCTGTAACAGTCCTTATGCACCTCAGTCTCCAAACTCTCCTCTTTGAAAGATCGTTCTGCAACACAGTCTCCAAAATTTGCTCCCTGTAACAGTCCTTCTGCACTTCAGTCTCCAACCTCTACTCTCTGTAAAAGTCCTTCTACACCTCAGTCTGAAACCTATTCTCTCTGCACGATCCCTCTGCACCTCAGTCTCCAACCACTGTTCTCTTTAACAGTCCTCCTTCACCTCAGTCTCCAAACTCTGCTCTCTGTAAGATCCTTCTGCCACCCAGTATCCTAACTCTGCTCTCTATAACAATCCTTCTGCACACCAGTCTTCAAACTCTGCTGTCATTAACAGGTCTTCTTTACCTTAGTCTCCAAACTCTGCTCTCTGTAACAGGCCTTCAGCCCCCAGTCTCCAACGTCTCCTCTTCTCAACAGTCATTCTGCAACCCTGTCTCCAAACTCTGCTCTCTGTAGGATCCTTCTGCATCCAAGTTTTCAAACTCTGCTCTCTGTAACATTCCTTTTCCACCACAGTCTCCAACCTCTGGATGCTGCACCGGTCCTACTGTACCCTAGTCTCCAAACTCTGCTCTCTTTAACAGTCCTTCTGCACCCCATTCTCTAATCTCTGCTCTCTGCAACAGTACTCCTGAAACTCAGTCTCCAAACTATGCTCTCTGTAATGGTGCTTCTGCACACCAGTCTCCAACCTCTGCTTTCTGTATCAGTAATTTTGTACCCCTGTCTCCAAATTTTGCTCTGTGTAACATTTTTTCTGCACCTCAGTCTCCAACCTCTGGTCTCTGCAACAGTTTTTCTTCATCCCAGTCTCCAAACTCTGCTCTCTGCAACAGTTGTTCTGCACCCCAGTCTTCAACATCTGCACTCTGAAACATTTCTTCTCCACCCCAATCTCCAACCACTTCTCTCTGTAACAGTCCTCCTGTATTGCAGTCTCTAAACTCTGCTCTCTTTAACGGTCCTTCTGCACCCCAGTCTCCAAACATTGCTATCGGCAACAGTCCTTCTGCACCTCAGTCTCCAAATTCTGCTCTCTGAAACAGTTCTTCTGCACCCAAGTCTCCAACACGTGCTCCCTGCAACAGTCCTTCTTCACCCCAGTCTCCAACCTCTACTCTGTGTAACAGTCCTTCTGCACCCCAGTGTCCAACCTCTGCTCTCTGCAACAGTCCTTGTGCACCCTAGTTACCAAAATCTACTCTCTGCAACAGTCCTTCTGCATTCCAGTCTCCACCTGTGCTCTCTTTAACAGTCCTTCTGTACTGCAGTCTCCAACCTCTGCTCTCTGTTACCATCTTTCTTAACCACAAACTCCAATCTCTGCTTTCTCCATCAGTCCTTCTGCACCCCAGTCTCCAAACTCTGCTCTCTGTGAAAATCCTACTGCACATCAATCTCCAACCTCTGCTTTCTGTAAGATACTTCTGCGCCCCAGTTTTCAAACTCTGCTCTCTGTAACATTCCTTCTCCACCCCATTCCCCAAAATCTGCTCCCTGTAAGAGTCTTTCTGCACCACAGTCTCCGACATCTGCACTCTGTAATAGTCCTTGTGCACCTCAGTCTTCAAACTCTGCTCTCTGTTACAGTCCCTCTATACCGCAGTTTCCAAACTCTGCTCTTGGTATTGGTCTTTCTGCACCCCAATTTGCAACCTCTGCTCTGTAGCAGTCCTTCTGCACCTCAGTCTCCAAACTCTGCTCTCTGTAACAGTCCTTCTGCACCTCAGTCTCCAACCTCTGCTTTCTGTAAAAGTCCTTGTGCACCTCAGTATCCAACCTCTGCTCTCTGTAACAGTCCTTCTAAACATCATTCTGAAAACTCTGCTCTCAGCAACGATCTTTCTAAACCCCAGTCTCCAACCTCTGCTCTCTTTAACAGTCCTTCGGCACCTCAGTCACCAACTTCTGCTCTCTTTAAGATCATTATGCCACTCATTCTCCAAACTCTGCTGTATGTTACAGGTCATCTGCTCCCCAGTCTCCAAGCTCTACTCTGTGTAACAGGACTTCTGCACCTCAGTATCCAAAAGCTTCTCTCTGCAACAGTCCTTCTGCAACCCAGTCTCCAACCTCTGTTTCTGCAACAATCATTCTGCACCCCAGGGTCCAACATCTGATTTCTGTATCAGTCTTGCACCCCAGTCTCCAAAATCTGCTCTCTGAAACAGTCCTTCTGCACCTCAGTCTCCAAACTCTGCTCTCTGCAACGATCATTCTAAACCACAGACTTCAACCTTTTCTCTCTGCAACAATCCTTCTGCACCCAAGTCTCCAAACTCTGCTCTCTGCAACAGTGCTTCTGTACCCCAGTCTCCAACCTCAGCTCTTTGTAACAGTCCTTCTGTAATGCAGTCTCCAACCACTGCTCTCTGAAAGATTCTTCTGCACTTAAGTCTCCAAACTCTACTCTCTGTAACAATCCTTCTGCACATCAGTCTTCAAACTCTGCTCTCAGCAACGGTCCTTATGCACCCCAGTCTCCAACTTCTGATCTCTGTAGCAGCCCTTCTGTACCAGAGTCTTCAACATCTGCTCTCTGTAACAGTTCTTCTGTACTGCAGTCTCGTACCTCTGGTTTCTGTAACGGTCATTCTTGACCCCAGTCTCCCAAATGTGCTTTCGGTATCAGTCCTTCTGCACCCCAGGCTCCAAGCTCTGCTCTCTGTAACAGTCCTTCTTCACCCCAGTCTCCAACCTCTGCTTTTTGTATCAGTCCTTATGCACCCAAGTCTCCAAACTCTGCTCTCTGAAGCAGTCCTTCTGCACCCCAGTCTCAAACCTCTGCTCTCTGGAACAGTCCTTCTATACCCAAGTCTCCATAATCTGCTCTCTGCAATGATCCTTCTGCACCCCAGTCTCCAACGTCTATTCTGCAATAGTCTTTCTGCAACCCAGTCTCCAAATACTGCTCTCTGTAAGATTATTCTGTACACCAGTTTCCAACACCTGCTCTCTGTAACATTCCTTCTGCACCCCAGTCTCCAAACTCTGCTCTCTGCAATGGTCCCTTTGCACCCCAGTCTCCAACCTTGTTCTCAAAAACACTTCTTCTGTACCGCAGTCTTCAACCTCGGTTCTCTGTAAGTGTCCTTCTTGACCCCAGTCTCCAACCTCTGCTTTTTGTATCATTCCTTCTGCACCACAGTCTCCAAACTCTGCTCTCTGTAAAAGTCCTTCTGCACCTCACTCTGCAATCTCTGCTCGCTGCAACAGTTCTTCTCCACCCCAGTCCCCAACCTCTGCTCTTTGTAACAGTCCTTCTGTACTGCAGTCTCCAACCACTGCTCTCTGCAATGGTCCCCCTGCACCCGAGTCTCCAACCTTGTTCTCAACAACAGTACTTCTGTACTGCAGTCTTCAACCTCTGTTCTCTGTAAGAGTCCTTCTCCAACCCAGTCTCTAACCTCTGCTCTCTGTAACGGTCCTTCTGCACCCGAGTCTCCAAACGCTGTGTTATGTATCAGTCATTCTGCACCCCAGTCTTTAAACTCTGCTCTCTGTTAGAGTCCTTCTGTTCCTAAGACTCCAACCTCTGTTCTCTGCAAGAGTCCTACTGCGCCCCAATCTCCAACCTCTGCACTCTGCAACAGTCCTTATGCACCTCAGTGTCCAAACTTTTCTCTCCTTAAGATCCTTCTGAAACACAGTCTCCAACCTCTGCTTTCTGCAATGGTCCTTCTGCACCCCAGTCTTCAAATTCTGATTGCTACAATAGTTATTCTGCACCCCAGTCTAAAACCTCTGCTCTCTGTAACAGTCCTTCTGTACTGCAGTCTCCAAACTCTGTTCTCTGTAAGGGTCCTTCTGCACCACATTCTTCAACCTCTGTTTTCTGTATCTGTCCTTTTGCACTACATTCTCGAAACTCTGCTGTCTGTATCAGGCTTTTTTCACCTCAGTCTGCACCCTCTGCTCTCTGCAACAGTCCTTCTGCACCCTAATCTACAACATCTGCTCTCTGCAACAGTCCTTCTACACCCAAGTCTCCAACCTCTGCTCTTCAACAGTCCTTCTGTACCTCTGTCTCCAAACTCTGCTCTCTACATTGGTCTTTCTGCACCTCAGTCTCCAACCTCTACCCTCTGTAACAGTCTTTCTGCAGTTCAGACTCCAACCTCTGCTGTCTCTAAGATTCTTCTGCAACCCAATCCCCAAACTCTGCTCTCTGTAACAGTCCTACTGCACCCTTCTCCAAATTCTGCAATCTGTAACAGGCGTTCTGCACCCCAGTCTACAATCTCTGCTCTCTGGAACGATCATTCAGCACCCAAATCTCCAACCTCTTCTCTCTGCAACAGTGTTTCTGCACCCCAGTCTCGAACATCAGCTGTCTGCAATAGTCCTTCTGCACCTCAGTCTGAATACTCTGCTCTCTGCAACGATCCTTCTGCACCCCAGTCTCCAAACTCTGTTCTATGTAACACTCCTTCTGCACGTCAGTCTCAAACCTCTGCTCTCTGTAAGATCCTTCTACTACCCAGTGTCCAAACTCTGCTCACTGTAACAGTCCTTCTGCACCCCAGTCTACAAACTTTTCTCTCTTTAACAGGCCTTCTACACCCAAATCTCCAACCTCTGCAATGTGCAACGGTCCTTCTGCACCCCAGTCTCCAAACTCTGTTCTCCAAAACAGTTCTTCTGTACCACAGTCTTCAAACTCTGTTCTCTGTAGGGGTCCTTCTTCACCCCAGTCTCCAACCTCTCCTTTCTGTATCAGTCCTTCTGCACTACAGTCTCCAAACTCTGCTCTCAGTTACAGTCCTTCTGCACCTCACTCTGCAACCTCTTCTCTCTGCAACAGCCCTTCTGCACCCCAGTCTTCAACCTTGCTCTCTTCAACACTCCTTCTGCAACCCAGTCTCCAAAATCTGCTTTCTGCAACAGACCTTCTGTACTGCAGTCTCAAACCTCTGCTCTCTGTAATGGTCCTACTGCACCCCATTCTCCAAACTCTGCTTTCTGTATCAGTTTTTCTGAACCCCAGTCTCCAAACCCCGCTATCTGTAACTTTCCTTCTGCATCTCAGACTCCAACCTCTGCTCTCTGTAAGATCCTTTTGAAACCCAGTGTCCAAACTCTGCTTTCTGCAATGGTCCTTCTGCACCCCAGTCTCCAAACTCTGTTCTTTACAACAGTTATTCTGCACCCCAGTCTCCAACCTCTACTCTCTATAACGGTCCTTCTGCACCACAGTCTCCAACCTCTGCTTTCTGTATCAGTCCTTCTGCACTCAAGGCTCTAACCTCTGCTCTCTGTAACAGTCCTTCTGCACCTCAGTCTCCAAATTTTTCTCTCTGCAAAAGTCTTTCTCCACCCCAGTCTCCAACATCTGCTCTCTGCAACAGTCTCTGCACCCCAATCTCGAACCTCTTCTCCTTGCAACAGTTCTTCTGCACCCCAGTTTTCAACCTCCTCTCTGCAACAGTCCTTCTCCACCCAAGTCTCCAACATCTGATCTCTCCAACAGTCCTTCTCCACCCTAGTCTCCAACCTCTACTCTCTGTAACAGTCCTTCTTTACTGCAGTTTCCAAACTCTTCTTATTGTAACGGTCCTTCTGCAACCCAGTCTCCAAACTCTGCTTTCTGTATCAGTCCTTCCGCAACCCAGGCTTCAAGCTCTGCTCTCTGTAACAGTCCTTCTACATCTCAGTCTCCACCATCTGCTCTCTACAATATTCCTTCTCCACCCCAGTCTCCAACCTCTGCTCTTTGCAAAAGAGCACCCCAGAGTATGATTTCTGCAACAGTCCTTCTGCAAACAAATCTCCAACCTCTGCTCTTTGCAACATTTCGTCTGCACCCCAGTCTCCAACCTGTGCTCTCTGTAAAAGTCCTTCTGCACCTCAGTATCCAAACTCTGCTCTCTGTAACTATCCTTCTGCATCCCAGTCTTGAACCTCTGCTCTCTGCAACGATCATTCTCTACCTCAGTTTCGCACCTCTGCTCTCTGCAATGGTCCTTCTGCACCCCTGTCTCCAACCTCTGCTCTCTGTAACAGTATTTCTGCACCCCAGTCTTCAACCTCTGCTCTCTGCAACAGTTCTTCTCCACCCCAGTCTACAACATCTGCTCTCTGCAACAGTTCTTTGGCAACCTAGTTACCAACATCAGCTCTCTTTTACAGTTCTTCTGCACCCCAGTCTCCAACCTCTGCTCTCTGTAACAGTCCTCCTGTACTGCCGAATCAAACCTCTGCTCTCTGAAACGGTCTTTCTACACCCCAGACTCCAATCTCTGCTTTCTGTGTCAGTCCTTCTGCACCCCAATCTTCAATCGGCTCTCTATAACAGTCCTTATGAACCCCAGTCTCCAAAATCCGCTATCTATTTCAACAGTCTTTCTGCACCCCAGTCTCCAACCTCTGCTCTCTGTAACAATTCTTGTGCATCTCAGTCTCAAAACTCTGTATTCTGCAACGTTACTTCTGTACCTAAGTTTCCAACATCTACTCTCTTTATCAGTATTTCTACACCTGATTCTTCAACCTATGCTCTCTGTAGGATGTTCTCCAACCCAGTCTCCAAACTATGCTCTCTGTAACAATCCTTCTGCACACCAGCGCCAACCTCTGCTCTCTGCACCGATCCTTCTTAACCCCAGTCTCCAACCTCTGCTCTCTGCAACAGTCCTTCAGCTACTCAGTCTAAAAACTCTTTTCTCTGCAAGGATCCTTCTGCACCTCAGTCTACTACCTCTGCTCTCTGTAAGACCCTTCTGCAACCCAGTCTCCAAACTCTGCTCTCTGTAACAGTCCTTCTGCAGAATAGTTTCCAACCTCTGATCTCTGTAACAGGATTTTTGCAACCCAGTCTCGAATCTGCTCTTTGTAACAGGCCTTCAGAACACCAACCTCTAACCTCTTGTCTCTGTAATGATTTTTCTCCACCCCAGCCTCCAACCTCTGCTCTCGGCAACAGTCCTTCTGCACCCTCGTCACCAACCTCTGCTCCCTGTAAGATCCTTATGCACTCCAGTCTCCAACCTCTTCTCTCTGCAACGATTCTTCTCCATCCCAGTCTCCATCATCTGCTCTCTGCAACGTTCCTTTTGCACTCCAGTCTTCAAATTTTATTCTCTGTAAGATCCATCTGAACCCCAGTCTCCAACCTCTGCTCTGTGTATCAGTCCTTCTGCAAACCAGTCTCCAAACACTGCTCTCTGTAACTGTCCTTCTGCACCTCAGTCTACAAACTCTGCTCTCTGTAACAGTCCATCTGCACCTCAGTCTCTAAAATCTGCTCTCTGCAACGATCCTTCTGGACCCCAGTCTCCAACTTCTGCTCTTTGCAACAGTTCTTTGCACCACAGTCTCCAGACTCTTCTCTCTGTAAGATTCTTCTGCATTCCAGTTTCCAAACTCTGCTCGTTGTAACATTCCTTCTTCACCCCGTCTCCAACTTCTGTCATCTGCAACAGTCCTGTTGCTCCCCAGTCTCCGAGATCTGCTCTGTGTAACAGTCCTTCTGTACGCCAGTCTCCAAACTCTGCTGTCTGTAACGGTTCTTCTACACCCCAATTTCCAACCTCTGCTTTTTGTAACAGTCCTTCTCCACCTCAGTCTCCAACCTGTGCTCTCTGTAACATTCCTTCTGCACCCCAGTCTCCAACTTCTGCTCTCTGCATTGGTACCACTTAACCCCAGTCTCCAACCTTGTTCTCTACAACAGTCCTTCTGTACTGCAGTCTCCAACCTCTGTGTTCTGTAAGGGACATTTTGAAACCAAGTCTCCCACCTCTACTTTCTATATCAGTTCTTCTGCACCACAGTCTCCAAAATCTGCTCTCTGTAACCGTCATTCTGCACTACACTCTGCAACCTCTGCTCTCTGAAACAGTCCTTCTGCAACCAGTCTTCAAACTCTGCTCTCTGCAAGAGTCCTTCTGCACCCCAGTCTCCATCCTCTGCTCTCTGCAACAGTAAATCTCCACCCCAGTCTCCAAACTCTGCTCTATGTAAGGGGCCTTCTGCACCCCAGTCTCGAAACTCTGCTTTATGTATCAGTTCTTCTGCACCCCAGTCTCCAACCTGTGCTCTCTGTAACAGTCTTTCTGCACCTCAGACTCCAACCTCTGCTCTCTGCTACAGTCCTTCAGCGCCTCAGTGTCAAAACTCTGCTCTCTGTAAGATCCTTCTGAAACCCAGTCTCCAACCTCTACTTTCTGCAATGGTCCTTCTGAAAACCAGTCTCTAACCTCTGTTCTCTACAACAGTCATTCTGCACCCCAGTCTCCAACGTCTGCTCTCTATAAGAGACTTTCAGTTTCCAACCTCTGTTCTTTGTAAGGGTCCTTCTGCACCCCAGTCTTAAACCTCTGCTTTCTGTTCAGTCCTTCTACATTGCAGTATCTAAACACTGCTCTCTCCAACGATCCTTCTGCACCTCAGTCTCCAACCTCTGCTCTCTCTAACAGTCCTTCTGTAACTCATTCTCCAACCTCTGCTCTCAGTAAGATTCATTTGCAACCCATTCTCCAAACTCTGATCTCTGTAACTGTTCTTCTGCACTCCAGTCTCCAAGAACTGCTCTCTTTAACTGGCCTTCTTTACCCCAGTCTCCAACCTCTTCTGTATGTAACAGGCCTTTTGCCACCACACTCAAAAATCTTCTCTCTTCAATGATCCTTCTCCACCCCAATTTCCAACCTCTGCTTTCTGTAACAGTCCTTCTGCACCTCAGTCTCCAACCTGTGCTCTCTGTAACATTCCTTCTGCACCCCAGTATCCAACTTCTGTTCTTTGTATCAATCTTTCTGCACCTCAGTTTCGAAACTCTGACCTCTGCAATGGTCCTATTGCACCCCAGTCTCTAGCCTCTGCTCTCTGCAACGATCCTTCTGCACCCCAGTCTCCAAAATCTGCTCTCTGCAACAGTCCTTGTGTACATCAGTCTGAAAACTCTGATCTCTGCAAGGATCCTTGTGCACCACAGTCTCTAAACTCTGCTTTCTGTAACAGTCTTTCTGCACCTCAGTCTCCAACCTCTGTTCTCTGTAAGATCCTTCTCCACCCCAGTTTCCAAACTCTGCTCTCTGCAACATTCCTTCTCCACCCCAGTCTCCAACCTCTGCTCTCTGCAACGGTCCTTCTGTACGAGAGTCTACAACATCTGGTCTTGGCAACAGTCCTTCTGCACCCCAGTATCCAAACCCTGCTCTGGGTATTATTTCTTCTGCACCTCAGTCTCCAAACTCTGCTTTATGTAAGATCTTTCTGCAACAAAGTCTCAAAAACTCTGCTTTCTGTAACAGTCCTTATGCACCCCTGTCTCAAACCTCTGCTCTGTGCAACAGTTCGTCTGCACCACAGTATCCTACCTCTGCACTCTGAAAGATCCTTCTGCACCCCAGTCTCCAAACTCTGATCTCTGTAACAGTCTTTCTTCACCCCCACTCTCCAACCTCTGCTCTCTGTAAAAATCTATCTGCACCTCAGTCTCCAACATCTGCTCTCTGCAATAATCCTTCTGCACCCCATTCTCCAACCTCTGTTGTCTGCAAGAGTCCTTAAGCATGTCAGTCTCCAACCTCTGCTCCCTGCAAAAATCGTTCTGCACCCCAGTCTCCAACCATTGTTCTCAGTAACATTTCTTCTGCACCTCAGTCTCCAACCTCTGCTCTATGTTAGATACTTCGGCCACACACTCTCAAATCTCTGCTCTCTCACAGTCCTTCTGCACCCCAGTCTCCAACCTCTGCTCTGTGCAACAGTTCCTCTGAACCCCAATATCCAATCTCTGCTCTCTCTAAGATACTTCTGCACCCCAATCTCCAAACTCTGATCTCTGTAACAGTCCTTTTCACCCCAGTCTCAAACCTCTGCTCCCTGCAACAATTTTTCTGCACCCCAGTCTCCAACTTCTGCTCTCTGCAACAGTTTTTCTGCACCCCAGTCTTTAACATCTACTCTCTGAAACCGTCCTACTGAATCCCATTTTCTCACCTCTGCACTCTGCAACAGTTCTTCTGTACCCTGGTCTCCAAACTCTGCTCTCTGTAACAGTCCATCTGTACTGCAGTCTCCAACCTCTGCTCTCTGTATGGTTCATTCTCGACCCAAGTCTCCAACCTCTGCTTTCTGTATCAGTCGTTCTGAACCCCAGTCTCCAACCTCTGCTCTCTGTAACAGTCCTTCTGCATCTCAGTCTTTACAACTGCTCTTTGTAACAGTCCTTTTGCACCCCAGTCTCCAAACTCTGCTCTTTGCAGCAGTCCTTCTACACTCCAGTCATCAACCTCTGCTCTGTGTAACAGTCCTTCTGCACTCCAGTCTCAGATCCTTCTACATCCCCGTCTCCAACATCTGCTCTCTGCAACCGTCCTTCTGCACCCATGTCTCCAACCTCTGCTCTCTGCAATAATCCTACTGCACCCCAGTCTCCAAATTCTGCTCTCTGTAACAGCCCTTCTGCACCCTGTCTCCAAACTCTTCTCTCTTTAACAGCCTTCTGCACCCCAGTCTCCAAACTCTGCCCTCTGTAACAGTCCTTCTGCATCTCAGTCTTTAACATCTGCTCTCTATAACAGTCCTTCTGCACCCCAGTCTCCAAACTCTGCTCTCTGCAACAGTCCTCCTACACTTTAGTCTTCAACCTCTGCTCTGTGTAACAGTCATTCTCGAAACCAGTTTCCAATCTCTGCTCTCTGCAACGATCCTTCTGCATCCCAGTCTCTAACATCTGCTTTCTGCAACAGTCCTTCTGCATTCAAGTCTCCAACCTCTGCTCTCTGCAACGATCCTTCTGCACACCAGTCTCCAACCTCTTCTCTCTGTAACAATCCTTCTGCACCACAGTCTCCAAACTCTGCTCTACGTAATATTCTTCTGCAACCCAGTCTCCAAACTCTACTTTCTGTAACAGCCTTCTGCACCCCAGTCTTCAATCTCTGCTATCTTTAACACTCTTTATGCATCTCAGTCTCCTAACTAGACTCTCTGCAACAGTTCTTCTGCACACCAGTCTCCAAAGTCTGCACTCTGAAACAGTTCTTCTCCACTCCAGTCTCAAACCTCTTCTCTGTGTAACAGTCCTCCTGTATTGCAGTCTCCACACTCTGTTGTCTGTAATGGTCCTACTGAACCTCAGACCCAAACCTCTGCTTTATGTATCATTCCTTCTGCACCCCAGTCTCCAACCTCTGCTATCTGCAACAGTCCTTCTGAACCTCAGTCTCCAAATTCTACTCTCTGCAGAAGTCCTTCTGCACCCATGTCTCCAAAACCTGCTCCCTGAAACAGTCTTTCTTAACCCCAGTTTCCAACCTCTGCTATCGGGAACAGTCCTTCTGCATTCCAGTCTCCAAACTCTGCTTTCTGCAACAGTCCTTCTACAGTCCAGTCTTCAAACTCTGTTCTGTGTAACAGTCCCTCTGTAACCCAGTTTACAATCTCTGCTCTCTGCAACGATCCTTCTGCATGCCAGTCTCCAACATCTGCTCTCTGCAACCGTCCTTCTGCACCCAAGTCTCCAACCTCTGCTCTTTGCAACGATCCTTCTACACACCAGCCTCCAACCTCTTCTCTCTGCAATAATCCTACTGCACCCCAGTCGCCAACCTCTGCTCTCTGTAACAATCCTTCTGCACTGCAGTCTCCAAACTCTGATCTACGTAATATTCTTCTGCAACCCAGTCTCCAAACTCTCCTCTCTGTAACAGTCCTTCTGTATCCAGTCTCCAAACTCTGCTTTCTGTAACAGCCTTCTGCACCCCAGTCTCCAAACTCTGCTCTCTGCATCAGTCCTTCTGCACCCCATTCTCCAAACTCTGCTCTCTTTAACAGTCTTTCTGCATCTCAGTCTCCTACCTCTACTCTCTGCAACAGTTCTTCTGCACACCAGTCTCCAAAGTCTGTACTCTGAAACAGTTCTTCTTCACTCCAGTCTCCAACCTCTCCTCTCTGTAACAGTCCTCCTGTATTGCAGTCTCCAAACACTACTGTCTGTAATGGTCCTTCTGCACCTCAGTCCCCAACCTCTGCTTTATGTATCAGTCCTTCCGCACCCCAGTCTCCAACCTCTGCTATCTGCAACAGTCCTTCTGAACCTCAGTCTTCAAATTCTACTCTCTTCAAAAATCCTTCTGCACCCAATTCTCCAACACCTGCTCCCTGCAACAGTCCTTCTTCACCCCAGGTTCCAACCACTGCTATCTGCAACAGTCCTTCTGCACACCAGTCTCCAAACTCTGCTCTCTGTAACAGTCCTTCTGCACCTCAGTCTTCAAATTCTGCTCTCTGCAACAGTCCTTCTGCACCCAAGTCTACAACCTCTGCTCTCTGCAACAGTCCTTCTACACCCCAGTCTTCAACCTCTGTTCTGTGTATCAGTCCTTCTGCACCCCAGTCTCCAACCTCTGCTCTCTGTAACAGTCTTTCTGCACCATATTCTCCAACCTCTGCTCTTTGTTACAGTCTTTGTATACCGCAGTCTCCAACCTCTGCTCTCTGTAACGGTCCCTCTGCACCCCAATTTCCAACCTCTGCTTTCTGTAACAGTCCTTGTGCACCTCAGTCACCAAATTATGCTCTCTGTAACCGTCCTTCTGCACATCAGTCTCCATCCTCTGCTCTATGTAACAGTCCTTCTGCACCTCAGTCTGAAACCTCTGCTCTCTGCACGATCCTTCTTCACCCCAGTCTCCAACGTCTGCTCTCTGCAACAGTCCTTCTGCACCTCAGTCTGAAAACTCTTCTCTCTGAAATTATCTTGTGCACCCCAGTCTCCAAACTCTGCTTTCTGTAACAGTCCTTCTGCACCTCAGTCTCCAACTTCTTCTCTCTGCAACAGTTCTTCTGCACCCCAGTCTTCAACATCTACTCTCTGAAACAGTCCTTCTACACCCCTGTCCAAATGAAGAAGAATGAGACCTGAACTATCGCTCACCCTGCAAAAAATCAACTCAAAATTCATTAAAGACCCAGGCACTAGACCAGAAATTATGTAGTTTTTAGGTAAAAACAAAGTCGATACTCCAACCTACAGGCAGAGGCAATGACTTTCTCAATAGGATGCCAAAACTCAAGATATAACACCAAAAGTTAGCTAATAGGATGGCATCAAATTAAAAAGGTTCTGCACAGCAAAGTTGACAATTAGAATATGAAGAGAGAACCTAGGGAAAGGGAGAAAATCTTTATGAGGTGCTCTTCTAAAAAAGGATGAATATTCAGAATATTAATAAAGAACTCAAAAAACTTAATATCAAACCCACAATTATTAAATAACCCAATTTTCAAATAACCCAGTTACCAAATGGGAAACTAAATAAACTAAACAGACATGTCTTAGAAGAAAATATGTGAGTGGCCAAAAAATATATGAAAATACTTGCAAGTCAAGACTACCCTGAAAGTTCATCTCACTTCAGTGACAAAGGCAACCACCAAGAATACAAACAGAAATGAGTGTGACAAGGAGAGAATTGGAGAGAAAGGAGCACTCTCACCCTGTTGGTGGGCATGTAAATCAGCACAACCACCACAGAAATCGGGATGGAGGCTCCTCAGGAGTAGCCACGGACCACCCTGCGACCCAGCTCTACCTCTGCTTGGTATTTATCAGAACGGATCAAAGTCATCATAATATAATGACACATACATGCCCATGAACCAGCCGAGGTGACATCAGTGGAGGAATGGATAAAGAACCTCTGGTATATGCACTCTGGAATTTCATTCAGCCATAAAGAAGAACAAAATTATGTCATGCTGGAAGATGGATGGATCTTCAGAACATTAAGGGAAATAAGCAACTCAGAAAATTAAAAGCCATATGTTTTCCCTCTGTTAAAGCTAGAGGGGGAAAAGGAAAGAAAGTTGGGAAGGGAGTCTCATCATGAAAGTTGAAGGAAGATCAGTAGAGTCAAGGCACCAGGGGAGGAGGTGAGGAAAAGGGAAATATTGGAATGATATTGGCTAAAGTTCACGGTTATTTTGTGTGCATGTTCAAATATGTGTCAGCAAATCCCACCCTTATGGACCACTACAATGCACCAATGAAGTGTGAAAAGAAGAGTTTCACATTACATGGGACAGGCACTATTCTAGGAGGGTGCCCATTTTTTCCCATCTATAAATACCACGATCATTTACCACTGTCAAAAATCTCTACAGATTCAAATGTTCTGATCACTGCTCCACCACATGGCCTCTTCTACTTCAGGGTCCCCTTATTCTCACTTAAATCAGGGAACTCGTTTCAATGATGCCATCTATTAATGTCTTCCCAGGCTGCTGAGGACAGTGGCTGCGGGTTTCACAAAGATCTGGTGCGGCCTTCTGAACGCATGTCCACGAGGCCTTGGTGAAGGCTGGTGCTCCAGGCCCTCCTAGAGATTCAGCTGTGAGGCCAGGGAAGGGGGTCACATAACACGCCACCGAACACCTTATTTGTTTCTGATCACCATCCTCTCCATTATTCCAGGATCATATTGGTCATTGAACTTAAGCAAACACTGAGTCCAGATTTCAGTCCATCAACCAAAGAGAGTGTAATAGCCACTCCCCATGGCTCAGGAAATTCCTTGGCCCTAACATTTCTGGTGATTACGTTCCTGTGACTGCATTCAAGATGATCCAGCAGTATGTCCTGACTTCTTTGGTCTAGAAGACTCAAACAAATTCTCTTATATATTCTGAAGGCTCCTATTAACAAAATACAGTAAAATATTTACCTTTTATTTTGGTGTGAACTTTATACTCTCCTGGACTATATTTTATACTCTTACCTGAGGCGTTCTAGAATCAGAACCCAATTAAGAGTCTGGTGACAATGTGGGATGATGGATGAGCATCTTAAAGACAATTGGGCTGGGGATGTGGCTGAAGCAATAGTGCCGTTGCCTGGCACGCGTACGGCCCGGATTCGATCATCAGCACCACATACCAACAAAGATGTTGTGTCCGCCGAGAACTAGAAAATGAATATTAAAAATATTCTCTCTCTCTCTCTCTCTCTCTCTCTCTCTCTCTCTCTCTCTCTCTCCCTCTCTCTCTCTCTCTCTCTCTCCTCTCCTCTCCTCTCCTCTCTCACTCTCTTAAAAAAAAAAGACAACTGCCCAGGTAGAGTCATCATAGGGTCTTCAATTTAGGGAAAGCTAGTCTCCTCGGGGGAGGAGGGGCTGCTTCTGACAGAAAAGAGGGTTAATGGAGATTTCAGGGTTCAGGGCTCTGAGATTTGTCTAATTCCACTGGTATTTTGCCATTCTAATTAACAGGGTCTCAATCATTCCCCCATTAATGTCCTAATTGACATAAGAGAGACCTGGAGAAATTGTGGATGTATAATTTTCTTTGTACTTCTGCAATTTGGAGAATTGGATGTTTTATTCTGATATTAACCTTTATCAGTTTCCAGAGAGAAAATATTTCTGATGATCTGAACCTGACTTGAAGGAGGAATATAATGCTTGAACCTATCATTTTCTTTCTGTAAGTCTCTCACTCTAGTCAGTAACAGCAGTCTGTATTCATTTTGTAATGTTCATTCCCACCCTGAAGGTTGATGGTGTTATTCCAAAGCTCAGTTTTCCATAGACATTGGATTTCAGGCCACGATAACTTAAAGTCGCTTTTGGGTCATTGCACACCAGGAATTATCAGGTCTCCTTTCCCATGGGCTGTGACATCATCAACATATTCAATTCCCTCAGGTAAGACATCCAACCTACCTCCTCAGATCTGTTATCTAGAACCATCTCTGATGTAAACTACTATTGTGGTCAGTGCAAGCGTGGTCAGGGAGAGATGAAGAATGACTCTTGATGTCTTAGGATAGAGGAAGTTGACACAGAAAAAAGTTATTAAATAGTTGGGAGATCTGAAAGAAAAAAGGAAAATAGGGCAGGTGACACCACACCATATATGGAAACCCTAACTTCCCTGGAAAAAGACTCTCATTTCACGCTATTGTGACCCACATTCAGGAACAGCTGTCTAGGAGCCTGAAAACACAGCTCCTGGCACCAAGGAGATTAGTTCCTGTCTCTACAGGGCTGGTTTGCTGCTGCTGCTATGGGATCCAAAAGAACCCGCTTTCTTCCTTCTTTTTTTTTCCTCTCTGCCTAGTGTTTGGCTGATCTTGACAGAACCTCCTAAAATAGAGGCCTGCAGGCAGGAGAGTGTGGGAAACGAGGTTCTCGTACTTTCTGTCCCTCTGGTGTGGGGAGAACACAGAAGGACAGAGATGGTGCTGAACACCCACACATGGTGTGAGACACACTTGAACCTGAAAATGTGAAAAGGGTGTTTGTGAAAAGAGAGGAGATAAAAGAGGCATAGAGATTTTAAAAGCGGGAGTTGGAGTTGAAGCTCCAGATACAGACTCTCTAACCAGGTGCCTACAAGTCTCTGGGAGGCATCTTTTTTCAGATGACTGTATACTCCAGTTTGAAAATTGGTCTAGACTTTGATCATGAAAAGGGATGCACACCCTCCAGCCAGCTTCCTCAGGGCACTCTGGACCTCCTGGCTCCTCAGGCTGTGAATGACGTGGCTCAACAGGGGGCTCACCACACAGAAGAGCACACAGACCAGGGTGTCCATGTCCAGCCCACTCTGGGCCTGTCATAGTGGAAGTTGGCTGTTCCATAGAAGACCACAATGACAGTGAGGGTGCACGCACAGGTGGAGAAGGAGAAGGCCTTCCTCTTTCTCTGGGCAGAGGGAATCACCAGGATAGCCGCCATGATGAGTGCGTAGGAGCCTACAGTGAAGAGGAAGAGGCTCATGCCCATGGTAGCACTGACCACGTGGAGCGCAGACTCGTTGACAGAGGTGTCTGAGCAGGAGAGCTTCAAGAGCAATGGAGTGTCACAAAGAAAGTGGCTGAACTGCTGGGGCCCACACAGAGTGAGTGTGATGGCCAGCACCGTGTGTGTGACCAAATTCACCAGCCCACACAGCCAGGACCCAGTCACCAGGCCAACACAGACCTTCACACTCATGATGACTGGGTACTGAGGAGGACGGCAGGTGGCCACACAGCAGTCATACTGGCCACACAGCCAGAAAGAAGCCTTCTGTGCCAGCACTTGTCACCAAGAAGAAGATCTCAGAAAGGCAGCCCTCATAAGAAATGGCCTTCTTCTCCCAGAAGAAGTTCACCAGCAGTACTGGGAGGGTGGTGGATGTGTAGCAGACGTCCAAGAAGCTCAAATTGCTGAGAAAAAAGTACATTGGAGTGTGGAGTGCAGGACTGACCCTGGTGGCCACTATTATGAGCATGTTCCCCAGGAGAGTGGTCAGGTAAATAACCAGAAAGAGAAGAAAGAACCAGCCCTGTAGGTTGGAGTGGTTGGAAAATCCCAAGAAGATGAATTCAGTGACAAATGATTGATTGCTCATTTCCAATGGTATCATAGTTACAAAACAGAGAAAAAGAGACCATGACGAGAATGGACTGAGAGCACCCCAAACAGGCTTGTTAATCTGCAGCAACATGGCAAATAATATTGTATACAGAGATGCCTGGACTCTGGAAAGAGACGATTAGGAGTGACTTTAGAGAGAGCATAACTTCTCACAGACTTTTGCATGGGTGCTCTTTTGTAAGAATAAATGGAGACTTGGTCAAAATGCACGACCAGCTATCAATCCCTGTGTCTCATTGAATCTGCAGTATCTCCCTTCTAACACTGTGCTTTACTGTGATGAATTCTTTTTTGTATGTCTGTTATTTCAAGTAATATGTTTTCATTGTGGAAAAATGAGGAAAATGGAGAAAGTTATTCAGAAGAATAGAACAGTTCACAAAATCAAAGCTCTCTTTGCATTCATTCCATTCTATCTCTATCTATCTTTAAAATATTCAAAGCAAAATTTCCCAATATTGTTGTACTCTATTTAGTTGTTTGCCTTGTAATCTTAATTTCCTATATGAAATTAAGTTAATATCTCTCTTTTTATTGAACATAGAAACCTTCCATTCCACTTACTATCATAAATATTGGAATAGAAGCTTTCATACATATGTATCTGTGATCATCTCTGATTATTTCTTAAAAGTAAAATTATAAGTCACCTGCTTTTAAATACATTGATCTATTTTTTCAGTAGAAACTTTTAATTTTTTAAGTTTTATAAGATACAAGAAATTTTGACAAATGATATATACTTAGGTATTTTTCTTCTTTTGTATTATAAGATTTTCCTCACCAAACATTAAATTTCCTGAAAAAAAATGATTGATACAATTACTGATTTTCTATCATGTTACCCATACTAATCCGTGGTCCATTGTTTTGAACTAAAATTTCTGTTTCTTTTTCAATCTTAAATGAAAAATATTATAGTAAAACAGTAGGCTCTTGGTCCAGATAGATGTGGATTGAAATCCATCTGTTGTTTACTAGATGTTGTTTGTAAAAAAGTCAGCACATCTCTATTCCTCAGTTTGTTCCTTGCTTACGATATTAATGATGTCAATTTCACAACTGCTGAGAAAAGTTTTGAGATAATATAAGCTATGTGTCTGGCACATTACCTTTACTCAATGCCTTTTATCAAGGTATAAAATGTTTATCTATTTTTTACTAGTAGTTTTTTTTTTTCTTTTTTTGTGTATGTGTGCTGGGTTTTTAATTCAGAGCCTTATGCATACTAATCATCCACTCTACCACTGGACTTTGCCCCTAGTTTCATTTAGTTATAGTTTTTATCATAAATAGATATTGAATTTTCTTATTTTCTCTCCATCTATTGAAATGATATATATTTTTTCTTATTTAGTTTGTTACTATGGAAATTCGGTTGATTAAATTTTTGAATATTGAACCAGCTTTGCATTCTGGGATTGATCTCAATTGACTGTAATGTTATCCTTATTCTATATGGCTTAGTTCAGTTTGTTAATATTGTTCCCTGCTTGTTTTTGTGTATTCTATTTTCGCTGTTCTCCAGAGATAATCTATTTTTTGAAGAATTCTCAGCTGTATTCTACTGTTATTTTCAGTCAATGCATGTCAGTGGACTAGTGGGAAACAGAGAAGGGATTTCTGATGTTTCCAGGAAGCCCCGCCTTAGGTACTGTAAACTCAGTCACAGGGATATGGCCTTCACAGTGACCCACTTTCTAGCAATAAATATGGTTGAGCCTAGTTCTTATTTCTCCCAACGTTAGACATTTCGGCCTGTTCCTTTCCATAGCTGCAAAGGTTTTCCGTTGAGTGTCCTAATGTAACAGTTTCTGTTACTCTTGCCCCTGAAGATTACAGCTTTTGTTCTATGCAAAAAATCAGAAAATGGGTCTGGGAGGAGTTTGGGCTGCTGTTGCTGCTCTTTGTCCCTCCACCTATCCAAGAAATGATACCGTTAAAGACACTTTCCCAGAATACTCCCCTATCTTTCTGGGAGCATTTGGTGGAATCCATGGAGAAAAAGAAAAAAATACAAACATCTTATGTCTATAGCCCTCTGGGTATTTATGCTCTTAAACCAGTCTATACGTAGTCTTTAGCAATCCATTAACTATTTTTTATTTGAGTTTTTTTTTTTTATAAATAAACTCCTAAGTATCTAGTGGGTTCTCCCATTGTTAAAAAAAATGCCTGGATTATTTTGGTAGCTTATCTCTCCCCATACTTCGGTTACTTGTTTGCCTTATAATCTTCATCCCTAATAAAGTCAAAGAAAGTCATTAATTTGCATTTTCTTCTGCTCTTTTTGGTTATTATAATGATGAAAACAACATGCTTTCTAGCTATTTAGATAGATACTCAAGGTGAAATTTGAAGTCTATACACTTACTTTTCAAAAATATTTAGTAATTTCTAATTTAGTTAAATATGTATTTATTCTATTCAAAACAATCCCATTTTTAGCATATTTCCAAGAAAATTAATGCACAGTTCACAAAAATTCTTGTGTAAAAATTCGTAACAAACAAATATTATGCCTTCAGCAGAAGGACAGAAGACAAATCACAGTTTATCATGCAGTGGAATAATTCAGTTACTTTAGAAACACAAATACTGGAACATTAATAATATTGACAAATCTAAAAAAATTTTCTGGGTGAAAGAAGCCAGATACAAAATATATACTGTATGTTTTCTTTAAATAAATTCAAAAATTAGCAAAACAGCTATAATGGTCAGGTAATAAGGGTGGTCTTTTTTTTTTGGAGCTCAGGGGTGATATCAGTTGAAGCATAAAGGAATTTTCTAAAGTGATGGAAATATTTTGTATCCTGATTTTTGGAAGTTCATATATATGCAAAATAGTATAAACCTGTACACTTTAGATCTGTGCATTCTTTGAGTACAAATTATACTTCAATTTTTAAAAGTAGCCTTATTTTAAAAATAAGTAATTAATGGGGAAGAGTGGTACCTGCCTCTAATCCCAGGTACTTGGGAGACTAAGGAAGGAGGATCATAAATTTGAAACTCTGCAAGTCTCCCCGCCCCAAATAATTGAAAGGGCTGGGGATATAGCTTCATAGTAGAGTGCCACTGGGTTCAGTCATCAGTACTGCAGTAAGTAAGTAAGTAAGTAAGTAAGTAAGTAAATTGATTAATAAAACTGAAAGCATTTTTTCTAAAGAGAGAGAGAGAGAGAGAGAGAGAGAGAGAGAGAGAGAGAGAGAGAGAGAGAGAGAGAGAGAGAGAATTTTTAATATTTATTTTTTAGTTCTCGGTGGACACAACATCTTTGTTGGTATGTGGTGCTGTGGATCGAACCCGGGCCGCACGCATGCCAGGCGAGCGCGCTATTGCTTGAGCCAAATCCCCAGCCCAGTGAAAGCATTTTTTTTCAGATGATTTTTAACTCAGGATTGGTTGGAACCACATCTAAATATTTTTTTAGGTCTCTAAGAGGTTAAGTATTTTCTCCCATATTTTTGCATTTCTCTACTTCTTTTTTACCACAGTGATAGTCCAGGACATATCACATTTTACAAGTGACATCAGTTGTTTCCTGATCACAATCTGTTTGAAGCAGTGAATGTGATTGGTGGGTGCATTCGGTCTGTATCACAGATACAAAGCCTTGCTCACCATGATGGATGGGCGTGTGCGTGTGTGTGTGTGTGTGTGTGTGTGTGTGTGTGTGTGTGTTATTGGTTGTGGGATTGGTCTTGACTGAGAACACTTTCTTATAGTTAGTGGAATGGCAAGTTGGCATCTCAGGCAACATTGATGGCAGAAATCTCAAAGAATATAGCAGGAATCTGCCATCTAAGGCTCATCAAGCTCAGAACACTTGGTTATCCTAATTGCTATAAATGGAAAGACCCTCACTATTGAGTTTCTCTGAAAGCTGCATCACACTGGGGCGGGAGAAGGGAGCCCATTTCCATAGAGATGTACCCTGTTTCTATGGAGACTTCAGCTAGGCTTCAAGGGGCTGGTGGGATAGTACCAGTGGATGCTGCCAAGCCCTGGGTCATTCTGAGGAGCCTGCTACTTCAGGGGAGGTGGCAGGGTATCAGCCTATGGGGCCGGGACAAGGCTCTGTGAAGCTGTGTCAGGCCTGAATTCTAAGCAAGGTACTTGGCAATAGAAATCTCGGAATACGTCCCACCCCCCACCATGCCATGGGTGAGAGAGCCCAGGTGTGTCTCTGGAAGCCAGGCTTGGGCATGAGCATGGACATCAATGATTGCAGAGTATCAACAATAGGGGACCATAAATCTCTTTCAGGTGAGTGCAGATTGAAAATAGGGACATCTGAAGGGAGATGGACTGGGTTTTAGAAAATCATCAGATCTCTAGGTCTAGAACACACAGATAGACCCACTCATGGAATTGTGCATGTGAGTCCAAGGAGCAGGGGTCGATAACTGTGAAACCTGGTTCCCCAGGTTTTAGACACACCTGTTTAGTTCAAAAGAGTGATCTGAATGCTAAAACAAGATCAAAATGAAGTGGTCTGTATCTGAAGACGTGCTGTGTTGAAGGTGGGAGAAAATCTCTGAAGCCCTCATGGAGAAGGATATGGAGAAAGTTAAAGTCCTAGTTGAAGAGGACATGGTACAGACAACAAATCAGTTTGGGCAGGCTTGCTAGCTGGTGGGATCACTCATGAAAACAGGAATATGTGAAAAATAGCAGATGTAGAGGAGGCTTTGGTGGATTTGATTTGAGTAATGTTGAATGTGAGTTATCTGTGGGATAATCACGTGGAAATGCCCTTCACAGACAGCCTAGAACTGCAGGTGTGGATTTGGGAGTCATTGTCTTGAAGGCAACTGTTACAGCAAAGGGTGAATATGAAATCCCCCAGGAGAATAGAGAAAGTAGAGAAGGAAATAGAGAAAGTAGGGATTCTTGTGATACTTGGTGTTCACGAAAATTGTAGTAAAAGTTTATCCAGAAATGAATAAAAACACCACACTGTCTAGTTCAGTTATAGGTGTCGCTTTCTCTAAAAAATTTTCCTAAACAAGAGATTACTTTATTACCATTAATTATTAATGCAAGTAGGTAAACATCAATGAATCCCATTAATTTGGATAATGTATATTAATTTGTACATTTAATATGTATTAACAATTATGATTTAAGAAACAAAAAAAGAAATTGACTCAGAAAATTTATCATGTAATAACTATTATTTGTAGTGATACTTTGTTACCTGATGATAATACCATATGTTAGTAAACTGTCTTATTATCTTCAATGCCCAGACATTCTTGTCTTTGGTTCTAATAATTTATTGCACATGATTAATAGGCCAACACAGCTTTCATTGAAATTCCAAATCTCAGGGCCTTAAGAAGCTTAAAGTATTTAAATTTCAATAGAAAGTCGGTTCTTCAGTTAAGCACAACTAATTTTAAAATCTAAATATAAACAAAATAAAATAAATAAGTATAGAGTCTTAAAAGAATAACTTTTTTTTTTGCTTTGGCAATAAATGAAATGTTTTGCTGACTAACATTAGGGATTCATTTCCTCAAACGAAAAAAAAAATGGGCATGACCAAAATGAGGAAGAACGGTGTGATAATGAAAATCCTTATGCACATCAGGGAAACAATGCTTTCTATTTGATCTCAATAGAACAAGCAATGATTAAAATTTTTAAATCCAATTTTCATGTTGCCCAGTAAATTGCTTAAAACACACACACACACACACACACACACACACACACACACACACACACACAGTACAAGGTCAATTTATTAAAAAAAATATCTGAATGATTTCAGGTGTTTGTGGCAATTTTAATTTATTACTGTGAAATCTTTGAGCTATCTGGCCTGGCCCAGAGTTTTCCTCATATCCTTCCATGTGGTGTGGGTGCTTGGAGCCGAGGGAAAGATCAGAGGTCATTGTGCAGAACAGTTGGCCTCAGTCAGTGAGTTCCAAGTGTTCCCAGTGATGCTGGTCCAAGGACACACTTTGG
>NW_027522634.1:0-90854 GCF_052094955.1 Ictidomys tridecemlineatus
TTGGAAACTGGGGGTGCAGAAGGATCTTACAGAGAGTAGAGGTTAGAGACTAGGGTGCAGAAGGACTGTTGCAGAGAGCAGAGTTTGGAGACAGGGGTGTAGAATGATCGTTACAGAGAGAAGAATTTTGAGCCTGGGATGCAGAAGGCCTGTTAAAGAGAGCAGAGTTTGAAGAATGGGGTGCAAAAGGACTGTTATAGAGAGCAGAGTTAGGAGACTGGGTGGCAGAAGGATCTTCCAGAGAGCAGAGTTTGGAGACTGAGGTGCAGAAGGACTGTTAAAGAGAGCAGTGGTTGAAGACTGGGGTCAGAAAAATCGTGCAGAGAGCAGAGGTTTCAGACTGAGATGTAGAAGGACTGTTACAGAGAGCAGAGGTTGGAGACTGAGGTGCAGAAAGAGTGTTACAGGAAGCAGATATTAAAGACTGTGTTGCAGAAGGATCTTACATAGAACAGAGTTTTGAGATTGAAGTTCAAAGGATTGTTGCAGAGAGAAGATTTTTCAGACTAAGATGCAGAAGGACTGTTGCAGAGAGCAGATCTTGTAGACTTGGGTGCAGAAAGACCGCTACAGAGAGCAGAGGTTGAAAACTGGCTTGAGGGGATTCCAACATGGCGGCGGGCGTGGAGAGATCAAGTCTCTGACCTCTTCAGCTGTGCAGGCATAGGGAGTCATAAACAGCCTAATTCTGTTTGCTCAGGATCACTAGGCAATGCTGAACTGACGTGGATCTGGGGCGAGCTGTTTGGGCCTCTCAGAACACACACTGAACCCGGATCGGCTGAATTCAAGCTCCCGTTCGCCTGCTTCCCACAGACAAACAGCTGTGACTCAGCACTAATCCATCCGGCTGAAACAACCGGTCAGCCCTTCTGATCCTACGGAGGTAAATGCCAACCGAGCCTTCATAGGTAGTGGCCACAGGTTTGAAACGGGGCTTGGTAGAGACAGTAAGGACCCACCCATTGCATTGGTCACCCGGCAAAGGGAAACGAACTGTTGCCGTTTGCAAGAGATACCACCATGGCAGAGAACTGACGTCATCAGACTGCGGCGGAGGAGATAACTTCATTGAAACCTGCGGCTACAGGTGTGTAATTCCCTAGCCTTTTCTCTCCACACATCGGGGAAACCTTAAGGGCCAATCTCAGCTCTCCTGTAAGGGCCCCTCCCAGCTCTCCCGTGAGCACGGTAGCCAGACCGAGGGAATTAGAGGTGGTGCGGGACCAGCGGCACGGGACTACCGCTCCCACCAGTGCTGACAGCTGAGGTCTCTTGCACCAGCTACCGGGGGTGTGGCTACCAGAGGGGCAGTAAAATTCGCTGAGGATTCTCAGCCCCAAGCTCTACAAACATAGGGTCTGAGGGAATGGCAAACTGGAAGAGTGTGTCCAGTCATTCATGACAACAGGGCTTCCGGGAGCAGCAGACCTGGTGTGTACCCAGTATTGTGGTGAGCAGCACCCATGAGAGGGGCCTGGCTAGAGGAAAAGTGGGGAAATGACTAGACACAAGAGGACGCCCTAGGCACCCAGGATTGGAGACTCGCCCAGTCTGGGAGGAGGAGCTGCTGCACAGTGATTGGTTTCCGCGTATTGATAGGAGAAACTTGGCCTGGTGGTCACAGCGCCACCTACTGGAAGAGAAGTTAATCAAACTCTAAGACTGCATTTATTAGGTTTTTTTGTTGTTGTTGTTGTTTTTTGTTGTTGTTGTTGTTGTTGTTTAATTTTGATTTGGGATTTTCTTTTATTTTCATTTTTCTTTCTTGTTTTTTTATTTTTTTTTACAATTTTTTAAATATTTTTTTTTCTTCCAATTTTTATTTTTTTTTATTATTTAAAAAAATTTTTTTTTCTCTTTTTTTATTTCCTACTTTTTTCTTCTTTTGTCTTTTCATTTATTTTCAATTATCTTATCCCCCCTTCCTTGAATTCTACCGGCTTACTCTCATTCTCTTTAGTGACTTTTTCCCTTCCCTTCTAATACCTTTCCTCCCAAGCATCAAATAAATTTATAGGAGTAAACAGTAACTCAGCAGTCAAACAGAACAAGAAGTAACATGAGCAGCTTCAAAAAGCAAGGAAGAAAAGGAGTACAAACAATGCAGGACAGCCTAAATATTCAGGAGGACTTAGAGTCATCAGAAAAATGGTCATATAAAGAACTCAAGGAACACCTTAGACAGATGGAATGGAACCTTAAAGAGGATACGAGACAGCAAAATCAAGCAGCGAAAGAACACATTGAGAATGTATTACACAAACAGATAAAAGAAGAAGTTAAGCACCTTTATCAGGAGATAGAGATTATAAAAAAGAATCAAACCATAATCTTAGAAATGAAGGAAACTATAAACCAAATTAAAAACTCAATTGAGAGTATCACTAACAGAGTGGAGCAAGTAGAAGCCAGAACGTCAGATAATGAAGACAAATTATTTCATCTTCAAAAGAGTCTAGCCAACTCAGAAAGGCTGGTAAAAAATCACGAGAAAAACATCCAAGAGTTATGGGATAACATAAAAAAGCCAAACTTACGAGTCATCGGGATAGAAGAAGGTACAGAGATTCAAACCAAGGGAATGAGTAACCTGCTGAATGAAATAATTACAGAAAACTTTCCAGAAATAAAAAAGGAAACAGATATACAAATTGAAGATGCATACAGGACACCGAGCACACAAAATCACAGTAGACCAACGCCAAGACACATTGTTATGAAGATATCCAATATACAGAACAAAGAGAAAATATTAAAAGCTACAAGAGAAAGGAGACAGATTACATTCAGGGGTAAACCAATAAGGTTAACAACGGATTTTTTATCACAGACACTGAAAGCAAGAAGGTCATGGAACAATGTATTTCAACCACTGAAAGAAAATGGATGCCAACCAAGAATTCTGTATCCAGCAAAATTAAGCTTCAGGTATGACAACGAAATAAAAATCTTTCATGATAAACAAAAGTTAAAAGAATTTGCAGCCAGAAAACCAGCATTGCAAAGCATTTTGAGCAAAACACTACACGAGGAAGAAATGAAAAACAATAAACAAAACCATCAGAGGGAAGTGCCTCGGTAAAGACAGAGGGCGAGGGGAAAAATAATCATGGAGAAACAAACTAATTTTTTTTTAAAAAAGGATAAATAATCAAACATGGATGGAAGTACAAACCATATATCAATAGTAACTCTGAATGTTAATGGCTTAAACTCTCCAATAAAGCGACATAGGCTGATATCATGGATTAAAAAAACAAATCCAACAATATGCTGCCTCCAGGAGACACATCTGATTGGAAAAGACATACACAGGCTGAAGGTGAAAGGATGGGAAAAAATATACCACGCACACAGTCCTCGTAAGCAAGCAGGGGTGGCCATCCTCATATCGAATAAAATCGACTTCAAGACTAAGTTAATCAAAAGGGATAAAGAAGGACATTATATAATGTTAAAAGGAACCATTCACCAACAAGACATAACAATTATCAATATTTATGCACCTAATAATGGTGCTGCGACATTCATAAAACAAATTCTCCTCAAGTTCAAGAATCAAATAGACCACAACACAATAATTATGGGTGACTTCAACACACCTCTCTCACCATTGGACAGATCCTCCAAACAAAAGTTGAATAAGGAAACTATAGAACTCAATACCACAATCAATAACCTAGACTTAACTGACATATATAGAATATATCAACCATCATCCAGTGGATATACTTTTTTCTCAGCAGCACATAGATCCTTCTCAAAAATAGACCATATATTATGCCACAGGGCAACCCTCAGTAAATATAAAGGGTGGAGATAATACCATGCATTTTATCTGATCACAATGGAATGAAACTGGAAATCAATGATAAAAGAAGGAATGAAAAATCCTACATCACATGGAAAATGAACAATATGTTACTGAATGATCAATGGGTTACAGAAGACATAAAGGAGGAAATCAAAAAATTCTTAGAGATAAATGAAAATACAGACACAACATATCGGAATCTATGGGACACAATGAAAGCAGTTTTAAGAGGAAAGTTCATCGCCTGGTGGTCATTCCTCAAAAAAAGAAAAAAAACAACAAATAAATGAGCTCACACTTCATCTCAAAGCCCTAGAAAAGGAAGAGCAAAACAACAGCAAATGTAGCAGAAGGCAATAAATAATTAAAATCAGAGCGGAAATTAATGAAATTGAAACAAAAGAAACTATTGAAAAAATTAACAAAACTAAAAGTTGGTTCTTTGAAAAAATAAATAAGATCAACAGACCTTTAGCCATGCTAACAAAGAGAAGAAGAGAGAACTCAAATTACTAACATACGGGATGAAAAAGGCAATATCACAACAGATGCTACAGAAATACAGAAGACAATTAGAAATTATTTTGAAAACCTATATTCCAATAAAATAGAAGATAGTGAAGACATCGATAAATTTCTTAAGTCATATGATTTGCCCAGACTGAGTCAGGAGGATACACACAATTTGAACAGACCAATATCAATGGATGAAATTGAAGAAGCCATTAAAATACTACCAACTAAGAAAAGCCCAGGACCGGATGGGTATACAGCGGAGTTTTACAAAACCTTTAAAGAAGAATTAATGCCAATACTTTTCAAGTTATTTCAGGAAATAGAAAAAGAGGGAGCTCTTCCAAATTCATTCTATGAGGCCAACATCATCCTGATTCCGAAACCAGACAAAGACATCTCAGAGAAAGAAAACTACAGACCAATATCTCTAATGAACCTAGATGCAAAAATCCTCAATAAAATTCTGGCGAATCGAATACAAAAACACATCAAAAAATTGTGCACCATGATCAAGTAGGATTCATCCCTGGTATGCAAGGCTGGTTCAATATACGGAAATCAATAAATTTTATTCACCACATCAATAGACTTAAAGATAAAAACCATATGATCATCTCAATAGATGCAGAGAAAGCATTCGACAAAGTACAGCATCCCTTTATGCTCAAAACACTTGAAAAACTAGGGATAACAGGAACGTACCTTGACATTGTAAAAGCTATCTATGCTAAGCCTCAGGCTAGCATCATTCTGAATGGACAAAAGTTGAAGGCATTCCCTCTAAAATCTGGAACAAGACAGGGATGCCCTCTCTCACCACTTCTATTCAATATAGTTCTCGAAACACTGGCCAGAGCAATTAGACAGATGAAAGAAATTAAAGGCATAAAAATAGGAAAAGAAGAACTTAAATTATCACTATTTGCAGATGACATGATTCTATACTTAGAAGACCCAAAAGGGTCTACAAAGAAACTACTAGAACTAATAAATGAATTCAGCAAAGTGGCAGGATATAAAATCAACATGCATAAATCAAAGGCATTTCTGTATATCAGCGACAAAACTTCTGAAACGGAAATGAGGAAAAACACTCCATTCACAATATCCTCCAAAAAAATAAAATACTTGGGAATCAACCTAACAAAAGAGGTGAAAGATTTATACAATGAAAACTACAGAACCCTAAAAAGAGAAGTAGAAGAAGATCTTAGAAGATGGAAAAATATACCCTGTTCATGGATAGGCAGAACTAACATTATCAAAATGGCGATATTACCAAGAGTTCTCTATAGGTTTAATGCAATGCCAATCAAAATTCCAATGGCATTTCTTGAAGAATTAGATAAAGCAATCATGAAATCCATATGGAAAAATAAAAGACCCAGAATAGCAAAAGCAATTTTAAGCAGGAAGTGTGAATCAGGCGGTATAGCAATACCAGATTTCAAACTATATTACAGAGCAATAGTGACAAAAACAGCATGGTACTGGTACCAAAACAGGCGAGTGGACCAATGGTATAGAATAGAGGACACAGAGACTAATCCACAAAGTTACAACTATCTTATATTTGATAAAGGGGCTAAAAGCATGCAATGGAGAAAGGATAGCATCTTCAACAAATGGTGTTGGGAAAACTGGAAATCCATATGCAAAAAAATGAAACTGAATCCCTTCCTCTCACCATGCACAAAAGTTAACTCTAAATGGATCAAGGAGCTTGATATCAAATCAGAGACTCTGCGTCTGATTGAAGAAAAAGTTGGCTCTGATCTACATATTGTGGGGTCGGGCTCCAAATTCCTTAATAGGACACCCATAGCACAAGAGTTAATAACAAGAATCAACAAATGGGACTTACTTAAACTAAAAAGTTTTTTCTCAGCAAGAGAAACAATAAGAGAGGTAAATAGGGAGCCTACATCCTGGGAACAAATTTTTACTCCTCACACTTCAGATAGAGCCCTAATATCCAGAGTATACAAAGAACTCAAAAAATTAGACAATAAGATAACAAATAACCCAATCAACAAATGGGCCAAGGATCTGAACAGACACTTCTCAGAGGAGGATATACAATCAATCAACAAGTACATGAAAAAATGCTCACCATCTCTAGCAGTCAGAGAAATGCAAATCAAAACCACCCTAAGATACCATCTCACTCCAGTAAGATTGGCAGCCACTATGAAGTCAAACAACAACAAGTGCTGGCGAGGATGTGGAGAAAAGGGTACTCTTGTACATTGCTGGTGGGACTGCAAGTTGGTGCGGCCAATTTGGAAAGCAGTTTGGAGATTCCTGGGAAAGCTGGGAATGGAACCACCATTTGACCCTGCTATTGCCCTTCTCGGACTATTCCCTGAAGACCTTAAAAGAGCATGCTACAGGGATGCTGCCATATCGATGTTCATAGCAGCACAATTCACAATAGCTAGACTGTGGAACCAACCCAGATGCCCTTCAATGGATGAATGGATAAAAAAAAATGTGGCATCTATACACAATGGAGTACTATGCAGCAATTAAAAATGACAAAATCATAGAATTTGCAGGGAAATGGATGGCACTAGAGCAGATTATGCTTAGTGAAGCTAGTCAATCCCTAAAAAACAAATACCAAATGTCTTCTTTGATATAATGAGAGCAACTATGAACAGAGCAAGGAGGAAGAGCAGGAAGAAAAGACTAACATTTAACAGAGTCATGAGATGGGAGGGAAAGGGAGAGAAAAGGGAAATTGCATGGAAATGAAGGGAGACCCTCATTGCTATACAAAATTACATATAAGAGGTTGTGAGGGGAATGGGAAAATAAACAAGGAGAGTAATGAATTACCGTAGATGGGGTAGAGAGAGAAGAAGGGAGGGGAGGGGAGGGGAGGGGGGATAGTAGGGGATAGGAAAGTTAGCAGAATACAACAATTACTAATTGGGCATTATGTAAAATTGTGGATGTATAACCGACGTGATTCTGCAATCTGCATTTGGGGTAAAATTGGGAGTTCATAACCCACTTCAATCTAATGTATGAAATATGATATGTCAAGAGCTTTGTAATGTTGTGAACAACCAATAAAAAAAAAGAAAAAAAAAACTGACAGCACCAAGCACATTAACCACAAAAAAAAATAAAAAAAATAAAACTTCACTTTCTATCTTAAATATTTTTTAATGATTTTTATCTCTTTTCTCCAAATATATATTTAAACCTAAAAAAAAAAAAAAAAAAAAAAAAAAAAAAGAAAACTGGCTTGAGGAACGCCTGTTACAGAGAGCAGAGTTTTGAGACTGTTTTGCAGAAGGACTGTTACAGAGAGCAGAGTTTTGAGTCTGGGTTTCAGAAGGATCATATAGAGAGCAGAGGTTGAAGACTGAGGTGCAGAAGAACTGTTGCAGAGAGCAGAGTTTGGAGAATAGGTTACAGAAGGACTGTTGCAGCGAGTAGATGTTGGAGACTGTTGTTCAGAAGGACTGTTTCAAAAAGGAGAGGTTGGAGAATGGGGTGCAGAAGGACTATTGCAAAGAGCAGAGGTTGGAGACTGAGGTGCAGAAGGACTGTTACAGAGAGCAGAGGTTGGAGACTGTTGTGAAGAAGAACTGATAAAGAAAGCAGAGGTGGGAGACTGTGGTGCAAAAGAACCTTTACGGAGAGCAGAGTTATGAGACTTCGGTACAGAAGGACTGTTCCAGAGAACAGAGTTTCGATATTGGAGAGCAGAAGGACTGTTGCAGAGGACAGAGGTTGGAGACTGGGGTGCAGCTGGATCATTGCAGAAAGCAGAGGCTGGAGACTAGGGTTCAGAAGTAATTTTACAGAGAGCAGAGTTTGGAAACTGGGGTGCAGAAGGATCTTACAGAGAGCAGAGGTTGGAGATTGATGTGCAGTAGGATTCTCACAGAGAGCAAAGTTTGGAGACTGGGGTGCAGAAATACTGTTGAAGAGATCAGATGTTGGTAACTAGGGTGCAGACGGACTTTTGCAGAGAGCAGAGGTTGGAGACTGGGGTGCAGAAAAACTGTTGCAGAGAGCAGAGATTGGAGACTGAGGTGCAGTAGGACTGTTACAGAGAGAAGAGGTTTGAGACTGTGCTGCCGAAGGACAGTTACAGAGAGCACAGTTTGGAGACTGGGTTCCTGAAGAATCTTACAGTGAGCAGAGGTTGGAGACTGATGTTCAGGTGGACTGTTACAGAGAGCAGTGGTTGGAGACTGGGGTGCAGAAGGATCTTGGAGAGTAGAGGTTTCAGACTGAGGTGCAGAAACACTGTTACAGAGAGCAGAGTTTGGAGGATGAGGTGTAGAAGGACTGTTACAGAGAGCAGAGTTAGGAGACTGAGGTTCAGAAAGACTGTTACAGAAAGCAGAGGCTGGAAATTCGGGTGCAGAAGGACCGTTACAGAGAGCAAAGTTTGTAGACTGAGGTATAGATGGACTGTTACAGAGAGCAGAGATTGGAGACTGGGGTCCAGAAGGACTGTTACAGAGAGCACAGGTTGCAGACTGAGCTGCAGAAGAATTTGGAGAGCAGAGGATTCAGACTGAGGTGCAGAAGGACTGTTACAGAGAGCAGAGGTTGGAGACTGAGGTTTAGGAGGACTGTTACAGAGAGCAGAGGTTGAAGACTGGGGTTCAGAAAGACTGATACAGAAAGCAGAGTTTGGAGACTGGGGTGCAGAAGGACCTTTACAGAGAGCAGAGGTTCGAGACTGCGTTACTGAAGGACTGTTGCAGAGGACAGATGATGGAGACTGGAGTGCCCCAGGACACTTGCAGAAAGCAGAGGTTGGATCCTGGGGTGGAGAAGGAATGTTAGAGAGAGCAGAGTTTGGAAACTGGAGTGCAGAAAGACCTTACAGAAATCAGAGGTTGGACACTGTGGTTCAGAAGGACTGTTGCAGAGAGCAAAGGTTGAAGACTGGGATGCAGATGGTTCTTACAGAGAGCAGAGGTTAAAGACTGTGGTGCAAAAGGACTGTTGCAGAGAGCAGAGGTTGGCGAGTGGTGTTGAGAAGAATTGTTGCAGAGAGAAGAGGTTGGAGACGAGGGTGCAGAAGGCCTGTTACTGTGAGCCGAGATTGGAGACTGAGTTTCAGAGGTACTGTTACAGAAATCAGAGGTTGGAAACTGTTGTGCAGAAGGACTGAGACAGAGTGCAGAGTTTAAAAACTTGGTTGCAGAAGGATCTTACAGAGAGCAGAGGTTGAAGACTGAGGTGCAGGAGGACTGTTACAGAGAGTAGTGGTTGAGACTGGGGTGCAGAAGGATCGTGCAGAGACCAGAGGTTTCATACTGAGGTGCAGAAGGACTGTTACAGAGAGCATAGGTTGGATACTGAGGTACAGAAAGACTGTTAAAGAGAGCAGAGTTTGGAGAATGAGGTGCAGAAGGACTGTTACAGAGAGCAGAGTTTGGAGACTGAGGTGCAGAAGCACTGCTACAGAGCAGAGGTTGCAAATTAAGGTGTAGAAAGACCAATACCGAAAGCAGAGTTTGGAAACTGCGGTATAGAAAAACTGTAACAGAGAGAAGATTTTTAAGACTGAGGTGAAAAAGGACTATTACAGAGTGCAGATGTTGGAGACTGTGGTGAAGAAAGACTCTTACAGAGAGCAGATATTTGGGACCGGGGTGGAGTAGGAATGTTACAGAGAGCAGAGTTTGAAAACTCGGGAGCAGAAGGATCTTACAGAGAGCAGAGGTTGGAGATTGATGTGCAGTAGGATTCTCACAGAGAGCAGAGTTTGGAGTCTGGGGATCAGAAGAACTGATAGAGAAATCAGAGATTAGAGTTTGTGGTGAATAAAGACGGTAACAGAGAGCAGAGGTTGGAGACTGCAGTACAGAAGGACGGTTAAAGAGAGCAGAGTTGGAGACAGGGGTGCAGAAGGGACTGTTGCAGAAAGCAGATGTTGGTAACTAGGGTGCACAAAGACTGTTGTAGAGAGCAGAGGTTGGAGACTGGGGTGCAGTAGGACTGTTGCAGAAGTAGAGGTTGGAAACTAAGTTGCAGAAGGACTGTTACAGAGAGAAGAGGTTGGAGACTGTCATGCTGAAGGACTGAAACAGAAAGCAGAGTTTTGAGACTGGAGTGCAGAAGGCCTGTTACAGAGAGCAGATGTTGGGAACTGGTTTGCAAAAGGAGTGTTAAAGAGAGCAGAGGTTAGAGACTGGTGTGCTTAAAGACTGTTGCCGAGAGCAGAATTTGGAGAGTGGGATGGTGAAGAATTGTTGCAGAGAGAAGATTTTGGAGACTGGGTGCAGACGGACTGTTGCAGAGAGCACATGTTGGAGACTGGGTGCAGACGGATTGTTACAGAGAGCAGAATTTGGAGACTGGAGTGCATTAGGATCTTACAGAGAGCAGAGGTTGAAGACTGGGGTGTAGAAGGACTCTTTCCATGAGCTGAGGTTGGAGACTGGGGTGGAGAAGAATCATTGAAGAGAGAAGTGTTTGGAGACTGGGGTTCAGAAAGCCTGTTACAGAGAGCAGAGGTTCGAGACTGGGTTTCAGAATTTCTGCTATAGAAAGCAGATGTTGGAAACTGTTGTGAAGAAGGACTGTTACAGAGAGCAGACTTTGGAGACTGGGTTGCAGAAGGGTCTTACAGAGAGCAGAGGTAGGAGACTCAGGTGCAGAAGGACTGTTACAGAGACCAGAGTTTGGAGACTGGGTTAGTCAAGGATCTTACAGAGAGCAGATTTTTGAGACTGAGGTGCAGAAGGAGTGTTACAGAGAGCAGAGGTTGGAGACCAAGCTGTAGAATGACTGTTACAGAGAGCAGAGTTAGGAGACTGGGGTGCAGAAGGTTCGTTGCAGACAGCAGAGTTTTCAGACTCAGGTAAAGAAGCACTGTTGCTGAGAGCAGCGGTTGGAGACTAGGGATTAGAAGGACTGTTAAAGAGAGAAGAGTTTGGATTCTGCAGTACAGAATGACTGTTACAGAGAGCAGAAGGACTGTTGCAGAGGACAGAGGTTGGAGACTGCGGTGGAAAAGGAATGTTACAGAGAGAAGAGTTTGGAAACTGGAGTGTAGAAGTATCTTACACCTAGCAGAGGTTGGAGAATTTTGTGCACATGAACTGTTGCAGAGAGCAGACGTTGGAGACTGGGGTCCAGAAGGATCCTTGCAGAGAGCAGAAGTTTGGAGACTGGGGTGCAGAAGGACTGTTGCAGAGAGCAGATGTTGATGACTGGGGTGCAAAAGGACTGTTGCAGAGAGCATATTTTAGAGACTGGGGTGCTGATAGACTCTTACAGAGAGCAGAGGTTTGATACTGAGGTTTAGAAGGACAGATACAGAAAGCAGAATTTGGAGACTGTTGTGCAGAAGGACTGTTACAGAGAGCAGAGGATAGAGACTGGGGTTCTGATGGATCTAAAGAGAGCAGAATTTGGAGACTGGGATGCAAAAGGACTGTTGCAGAGAGCAGATGTTGGAGAATGGGGTGGAGGAGAATCATTGCAGAGAGAAGAGGTTCTAGACAGGGTGCAGAAGAATCGTTACATAGAGCAGAGTTTGGATACTGGGTGCAGAAGGACTTTTACAGAGAGCATAGGTTGGAGACTTGAGTGAAGAAGGAATGTTGCAGAGAGCAGATGTTGGAGATTTGTTTGCAGAAGGACTGTTGCAGAAAGCACAGGTTGGAGACTGAGGTGCAGAAGGACTGTTGCAGAGAGAACAGGTTAAAGACTGGGGTTCAGAAGGACTGTTAACAAGAGGAGACGTTAAAGAGTGGGTTTCAGAAGGATCTTACAGAGAAAAGAGTTTGGAGACTGAGGTGCAAAAGGACTGTTAAAAAGTGAGGAGGTTCGAGGTGCAGAAGGATCCTTACAGAGAGCAGAGTTTGGAGACTGAGGTTCAGAAAAACTGTTGCTGAGAGTAGAGGTTTTAGACTGCGATGTAGAAGGACTGTTGCAGAGAGTAGAGTTTAGAAACTGGGGTCCAGAAGTAGTGTAGCAGAGAGCAGAGGTTGGAGACTAAGGTGCAGAAGTACAGTTACAGAGAGCACAGTTTGAAGACTGGGGTGCAGAAGGACTGATACAGAAAGCAGAGGTTGGAGACTCGGGTGCAGAAGTACCCTTACTGATAACAGAGTTTAGAGAATGCAATACAGATGGACTGTTACAGAGAGCAGAGGTTGGAGACTGGGGTGGAGTATTACTGTTGCAGAGAGCAGATGTTGGAGACTGGGGTGCAAAAGGACTGTTGCAGAGAGTAGAGGATGGATACTGTGGTGCAGATGGACTGTTTCAGAGAGCAGAGATTGCAGACTGAGTTTCAGAAGGACTGTTAGAGAGGGAAGAGTTTGGAGACGGTGGTGCTAAACGACTGATTCAGAAAGCAGAGGTTGGATACTGGGGTGCATAAGGACCCTTACAGAGAACAAAGGTTGGAGACGGCGGTACAGAAGGACTGTAACAGAGAGTCGAGGTTGGAGACTGGGGTGCAGAATAACTTATGTAGAGAAGAAAGGTTAGAGACTGGGGTGCAGAAGATCGTTGGGGCGAGCAGATTATGGAGACTAGAGTGTAGAAGGACTGTTGAAGAGAGCAGAGTTTTCAGACTGAGGTACAGAAAAACTGTTGCAGGAAGCAGATGTTGGAGACTGGGGTTCACAAGGACTGTTGCAGCAAGCAGAGTTTTGAGACTGGGGTGCAGAAGGAATGTTGCGGAGAGCAGAGGTTGGAGACTTGAGTACAGAAGGACATTTGCAGAAAGCAGAGTTTGGAGACTGAGGTGCAGAAGGACTGTTGCAGAGAGTGGAGTTTAGAGTCTGAGGTGCAGAAGGATCGTTACAAAAAAGCAGAGGTTGGAGACTGGGGTGCAGACGGACTTTTACAGAGAGCACAGGTTTGATACTGGGAAGCAGAAGGAATGTTGCAGAAAGCAGAGGTTAGAGACTGGGATGCAGAAGTAGCGCTGCTGAAAGCAGAGGTTTGAGACTGAGGTGCAGAAGGACTGTTACAGAGAGCACAGGTTGGAGACTGAGGTGCAGAAGGATTATTGAAGACAGCGGAGTTTTCAGACTGAGGTACAGAAGAAATGTTGCAGAGAGCAGATGTTGTAGACTGGGTTGTACAAGGACTGTTGCAGACTGGGGTGCAGAAAGATCGTTGCAGTGAGCAGATGATAGAGACTGGGGTGCAGATGGACTGATACAGAGAGCAGAGGTTTGAGACTGGAGAGAAGAAGGCCTGTTACAGAGAGCACAACTTTGAGACTGGCTTAATGAAGGACTGTTACAGAGAGAAGAGTTTGAAGACTGGGTTGCAGAAGGATGTAACAGAGAGTAGAGGTAGGAGACTGAGGTGCAGAAGGATCGTTGCAGAGAGCAGAGATTTTAGACTTAGTTGCTGAGGACTGTTGCAGAGAGCAGATGTTGGAGACTGGTGTGCAGAAGGATTGCAGCAGAGAGCAGAGGTTGGAGATTGTGGTACAGAAGAATCCTTGGAGAGAGCAGAGTTTGGAGACTGGGGTGCAGAAGGATGGTTACAGAGAGCAGAGGTTGAAAACTATTCTGCAGAAGGACTGTTACAAAGAGCACAGTTTGGAGACTGGGTTTCAGATGGGTCTTACAGATAGCAGAGGTAGGAGACTGAGATGCAGAAGGATCGTTGCAGAGAGCAGAATTTTTAGACTGAGTTGCTGAAGGACTGTTGCAGAGAGCAGATATTGGAGACTGGTTTGCAGAAGGACTGTTGCAGAGAGCAGAGGTTGGAGACTGGGGTGAAGAAGGACTGTTACAGAGAGCAGAGTTTGGAGCCTGGGTTGGAGAAGGATCCTACATAGAGCAGAGGTTGAAGAATCAGGTGCAGAAAGACTGTTACAGAGAGTAGATGTTGGAGACTGAGGTGCAGAAGTAACGTTGCAGAGTACAGAGTTTGGAGACTGAGGTGCAGAAGAATTATTACAGAGAGCAGAGGTTGGAGAATGGGGTGCAGAAGAACTGTTGCAGATAGCTGACTTTGGAGATCGGGGGCAGAAGGACTGTTATAGAGAGCAGAGGTGGGAGACTGGGTTGCAGAAGGACTGATACAGAAAGAAGAGATTTGAGTCTGCGGTGCAGAAAGAACCTTAAAGAGAACAGAGGTTGGATTCTGCAGTACTTGAGGACTGTTAAAGAGAGAAGAGGTTAGAGACTGGGGTGAAGAAGGACTGTAAAAGAGAGCTTATGTTGGTAAATAGGGTGCCAAAAGACTGATGGAGAGAGCAGAGTTTGGAGACTGGGGTGCAGAAGAACTGTTGCGGAGAGCACAGGTTGGAGACTAGGGTAAAGAAGGACTGTTGCAGAGAGCAGAGGTTGGAGACAGCGGTGCAGAAGGATAATACAGAGAGCAGAATTTGGAGACTGAGGTGCAGAAGGACTGTTGTAAATATTATAGTTTGGAGACTGGGGTGCAGTAGGATCATTGCAGAGAGCAGAGGTTAAAGACTGGGGTGCAGAAGGATCATTGCAGAGAGCAGAGTTTCTAAACTTGCGTGCAGAAGGCCTGCTAAAGAGAGCAGATTTGGAGTCGGGCGTGCAGAAGGCCTGTTACAGAGAGGAGAGGTTGGAGACTGGGGTGCAGAAGGACTGTTACAGAGAGCAGTAGTTGGAGACTGGGGTGCAGAAAGATCGTGGAGATGAGAAGTTTCAGTCTGAGGTGCAGAAGTACTATTACAGAGAGCAGAGGTTGGAGATTGAGGTGTAGAAGGACTGTTACGGAGAGCAGAGTTTGGAGACTGAGGTGCAGAAGGACTGTTACAGAAAGCAGAGGTTGGAAATTGGGGTGCAGAAGGACCGTAACAGAGAGCAGAGTTTGGAGACTAAGGTATAGAAGGAATGTTACAGAGAGCAGAGGTGGAAGACTTGGGTGCAGAAGGACTGATACAGAAAGCACAGGTTGGAGACTGAGGTGAAGAAGGATAGACACATAGAGCAGAGGTTGGAGACTGGGGTTCAGAAAAACGGATACAGAAAGCAGAGGTTGAATACTGGGGTGAAGGAGGAATGTTACAGAGAAAAGAGGTTGGAGACAGTGGTGCAGAAGAATCTTACAGAGAGCAGAATTTGGAGACTGAGGTGCAGAAAGGCTGTTTTAGAAATCAGAGTTTGGAGACTAAGGTTCAGTAGGATCATTGCAGAGAGCAGAGTTTAAAGACTGGGGTGCTGAAGGTTCCTTGCAGAGGGCAGATGTTGGAGACTTTCATGCAGAAGGCCTGCTAAAGAGAGCAGATTTGAAGACTAGCGTGCAGAAGGTCTGTTACAGAGAGGAGAGATTGGAGACTGGGGTGCAGAAGGACTGGTACAGAGAGCAGATTTTGAAGAAAGAGTTGCTGAAGAATCTTACAGAGAGCAGAGGTTGGAGACTAAGGTGCAGGTGGACTGTTATAGAGAGCAGTGGTTGGAGACTGGGGTGCAGAAGTATCGTGGAGAGGAGAGGTTTCAGACTGAGATGCAGAAGTACTGTTACAGAGAGTAGAGGTTGGAAATTGGGGTGCAGAAGGACCGTTACAGAGAGCAGAGTTTGGAGACTATGGTATAGAAGGACTGTTACAGAGAGCAGAGTTGGGAGTCTTGGGTGCAGAAGGACTGTTACAGAAAGCACAGGTTTGAGAGTGTGGTGAAGAAGGATAGACACAGAGAGCAGAAGTTGGAGACTGGAGTTCAGAAGGACTGATACAGAAAGCAGAGGTTGGAGAGTGGGGTGAAGAAGGACCGTTACAGAGAGCAGAGTTTGGTGAATGCAGTACAGAAGGACTGTTACAGAGAGCAGATATTGGAGACTGGGGAGCAGAAGGACTGTTGCAGAGGACAGAGTTTGGAGACTAGGGTGCTGCAGGACCCTTGCAGAAAGCAGAGTTTAGGGTGGAGAAGGAATGTTAGAAAGAACAGAGTTTGGAAACTGGAGCGCAGAAAGATCTTACAGAGAGCTGAGGTTGGAGACTGTGGTGCAGAAGGACTGTTGCAGAGAGCAGACGTTGGAGACTGGGGTCCAGAAAGATCGTTGCAGAGAGCATAGTTTGCAGACTGGGGTGAAGAAGGCTTTTGCTGAGAGCAGAGGGTGGAGACTGAGGTGCAGAAGGACTGTTAAAGAGAGCAGATGTTGGAGACTGGGGTTCACATGGATAATACAGAGAGAAGATGACGGAGACTGAGGTGCAGAAGGATTGTAACAGAAAGCAGAGGTAGGAGACTGGGGTGCATGAAGTTCGTTTCAGACAGCAGAGTTTTCAGACTGTGGTGCAGAAGGACTATTGCAGAGACCAGATATTGAAGACTGGGGTATGAAGGACTGTTGCAGAGAGCAGATGTTGGAGACTGGGGTGCAGAAGGACCGTTGCAGAGAACAGAGTTTGCAGACTGAGGTGCAGAAGGATTGTTACAGAGAGCAGAGTTTTGAGACTGGGGTGCAGAAGGACTGTTGCAGAGAGCAGAGGTTGGAGACTAAGGTGCAGAAGGACACTTAGAGCAGAAGTTAGAGACTGGGCTGCAGAAGGACTGATACAGAAAGCAGAGACTCTAGTATTGGGTGAAGAAAGAATGTTACAGAGAGTAGAGTTCGGAGAATGCAGTACAGAAGGACTGTTGCAGAGAGCAGAATTTAGAGACAGGGGTGCAGAAGGACTGTTGCAGAGAGGAGATGTTGGAGACTGAGGTGCAGAAGTCCTGCTACAAAGAACAGAGGTTGAAGACTGGGGTGCAGAAGGATCGTTGCAAATAGCAGAGCTTGGAGACAGGAGTGCAGAAGGATCATTGCAGAGAGAAGAGGTTGGAGATTGTGATGCAGAAGGATCATTGCAGAGAGCAGAGTTATGAGACTTTGGTGCAGAAGGCCTGCTACAGAGAGCAGAGTATGGAGACTGGCAGGCAGAAGGCCTGCTATAGAGAGCAGAGTTTCGAGACTGGTGTGCAGAAGGCCTGTTACAGAGAGGAGAGGTTGGAGACTGCGGTGCAGAAAAACTCTTACAGAGAGCAAAGTTTGGAGACTGGTTTGCTGAAGGAACTTAGAGAGAGCAGATATTGGAGACTGAGTTGCAGGTGGAATGTTACAGAGAGCAGTGGTTGGAGACTGGGGTGCAGATTATTCATGGAGAGCAGAGGTTTCAGACTGAGGTGTGGAAAGACTGTTACAGAGAGCAGAGTTTAGAGACTGACGTGCAGAAAACTGTTACAGAAAGCAGAAGTTGGAGACTGTGGTATAGAAGGACTGTTACAGAGAGCAGAGGTTGGAGATTGGGGTGCAGAAGGACTGTTACAGAACACACAGGTTGAAGACTGAGGTGCAGAAGGATAGATACAAAGAGCAGAGGTTGGAGACTTGGGTTCAGAAGGACTGATTCAAAAAGTAGAGGTTGGAGACTGGGGTGCAGAAGGACCGTTACAGAGAGCAGTGTTTGTAAACTGCGGTACATAAGGTCTGTGACAGAGAGCAGATCTCGGAGACTGGGGAGCAGAAGGACTATTGCAGAAGACAGAGGTTTGAGACTGGGGTGGAGAAAAAATTTCACAGAGAGCAGAGTTTGAAAACTGGAGTGCAGAAAGATCTTACAGAGAGCAGAGATTGGAGACTGTATTGTAGAAGGACTGTTGCAGAGCGCAGACGTTGGAGACTGGGGTCCAGAAGGTTCGTTGCAGAGAGCAGAGTTTGGAGGCTGGGGTGCAGAAGGACTGTTGCAGAGAGCAGATGTTGGAGACTGTGGTGACAAAGGACTGTTGAAGAGAGCACATTTTAGATACTGGGGTGCAGAAGGATTGTTACAGAGCGGAGGGGTTGGAGACTGAGGTGCGGAAGGACTGTTACAGAGAGCAGCGTTTGGAGACTGGGGTGCAGAAGGACTGTTACAGAGAGCAGAGGTTGGAGACTGCGGTTCAGATGGATGTTACAGAGAGTTTGAAGACTGGGGTGCAAAAGGACAGTTCCAGAGATCAGATGTTCGAGAACTGGGTGGAGAAGAATCGTTGCAGAGAGAAGAGGTTGGAGACTGGGGTGCAGAAGGCCTATTACAGAGAGCAGAGGTTGAAGACTGAGGTGCAGAAGGACTGTTTCAGAGATGAGAGGTTGGAGACTGGGGTTTAGTAGGATCATTGCAGAGAGCAGAGGTTTGAGACAGGCGTGCAGAATGATCGTTGCATAGAACAGAGTTTGGAGACATTTGTGCAGAAGGCCTGTTACAGAGAGGAGAGGTTTGAGACTGGTGTGCAGAAGGACTGTTATAGAGAGCAGTGTTTGGAGACTGAGTTGCTGAAGGATCTTACGGAGAGCAGAGGTTAAAGACTGAGCTGCAGATGGACTGTTACAGAGAGCAGTGGTTGGAGACTAGGGTGCTGAAGAATCGTGGAGAGAAGAGGTTTCAGACTGAGGTACAGGTGGGCTTTTACAGAGAGCAGTGATTGGAGACTGGGGTGTAGAGGGACTTTTACAGAGAGCAGTGTTTGGAGACTCAGGGGCAGAAAAACTGTTACAGGAAGCAGAGTTTGGAAATTAAGCTGCAGAAACACAGTTACAGAGAGCAGAGTTTGGAGGACTGCATTATAGTACTGTTACCTAGAGCAGAAGGTGAAGACTGGAGTGCAGAAGGACTCTTACATAGAGCATAGGTTGTTGAATGAGGTGCAAAGGATAGATACAGAGAACAGATTTTGGAGACTGGGGTTCAGGCAGACTGATACAGAAAGCAGAGTTTGGAGACGGGGTTGTAGAAGAACCTTTACAAAGAGTAAAGGTCGGAGACTGCGAAAAAGAAGGATTGTTAGAGAGAACAGATCTCGGGGACTGGGGAGCAGAAGGACTGTTGCAGAGAGCTGAGGTTGATAACTGGGGTGGAGAAGGAATGTTATAGACAGCAGAGTTTAAAAAGTAGAGTGCAGAAGGATCTTATAGAGAGCAGAGTTTGGAGACTGTGGTGCAGAAGGACTGTTACTGAGAGCAGAGGTTGGAACCTGGGGTCCAGATGGATCGTTGCAGAGAGCGAAATTTGGAGACTGGGGTGCAGAAGGAGTGTTGCAGACAGAAGATGTTGAAGACTGGGGTGCAGAAGGAATGTTGTAGAGAGCAGATTTTAGAGACTGGGGTGCATAAGGACTGTTACAGAGAGCAAAGGTTGGAGACCGAGGTGCAGAAAGACTGTTAAAGAAAGCAGAGTCTGGAGATTTGGGTGTAGAAGTACTGTTACAGAGAGCATAGGTTGGAGACTGGGGTTCAAAACGACTGTTGCAGACAGCAGATTTTGGAGACTTGGGTGGAGAAGAATCGTTGCAGAGAGAAGAGGTGGGAGACTGGGTGCAGAAAGCCTGTTACAAAGAGCAGAGTTTGGAAACTGGGTTGCAGAAGTCCTGTTACAGAGAGCAGAAATAGGAGACTGTTGTGCAGAAGGACAGGTAAAAAGAGCAGAGTTTTGAGACTGAGGTGCAGAAGGACTGCTACAGAGAACCGAAATAGGAGACTGGGGTGCAGAAGGGTCGTTGCAGAGAGCAGAGTTTTAAGACTGAGGTGCAGAAGGACTGTTGCTGAGAGCAGATGTTGGTAACTAGTGTGCAGAAGGACTGTTGTAGAGAGCAGCGGTTTTAGACTAAGGTGGAAAAGTCCTGTTACAGAGAGCAGAGGTTGGAGACTCAGGTGCAGAAGGACTGTTACACAGAGAAGAGGTTGGATACAGGTGTGCAGAAGCATCTTACACAGAGCAGAATTAGGAGACTGAGGTGCAGATGGACTGTTGCAGAGATAAGGGGTTGGAGACTGGGGTGGAGAAGGATCGTTGCAGAGAGCACATTATGGAGACTGGGTTGCAGAAGGCCTGCTACAGAGAGCAGAGTTGGGAGACTGGCGTCCAGAAGGCCTGTTACAGAGAGGAGAGGTTGGAGACTGGGGTGCAGAAGGACTGTTACAGAGAGCAGAGTTTGGAGACTGGTTGCTGAAGGATCTTACGGAGATAAGAGCTTGGAGACTGAGGTGCAGTTGGACTGTTACAAAGAGCATTGGTTCGAGACTGATGTGCAGAAGGACCATGCAGGGAAAAAAGGTGTCAGACTGAGGTGCAGAAGGACTGTTACAGAAAGCAAAGGTTGGAGACTGAGGTGTAGAAGTACTGTTATATAGAGCAGAGTTTGGAGACTGATGTGCAGAAGGATTGTTACACAAAGCAGAGGTTGGAAATTAAGGTGCAGAAGGACCATTACAAAGACCAGAGTTTGGAGACTGCAGTATAGAAAAAACTGTTACAGAGAGCAGAGTTTGGAGACTCGGGTGTAGAAGGAATGTTACAGAGAGTACAGGTTGGAGACTGAGGTGCAGAAGGATAGACACAGAGAGCAGAGTTTTGAGACTGGTGTTCAGAAGGACTGTTATAGAGAACAGTGTTGGAGACTGGGGTGCAGAAGAATCGTGCAGAGAGCAGAGGTGTTAGACTGAGTTTCAGAAGGACTGTTACAGAGAGCTGAGGTTGGAGACTGAGGTGTAGAAGGACTGTTACAGAGAGCAGAGTTTGGAGACTGACGTGCAGAAGGACTGTTACAGAAAGAAGTAGTTGGAAATTGGGGTGCAGAAGGACCGTAACAGAGACCAGAGTTTGGAGACTGCGGTATAGAAAAACTGTAACAGAGAGCAGAGGTTGAAGACTGAGGGGCAGAATAATAGATACAGAGAGCAGAGGTTTGAGACTGGGTTTTAGAAGGATCCTACAGTGAGCAGAGGTTGGAGAGTGAAGTGCAGAAAGACTGTTCCAGAGAGTAGAGGTTGGAGACTGAGGTGCAAAAGGACCGTTTCAGAGAACAGAGTTTTGAGACTGAGGTGCAGAAGGAGTGTTACAGAGAGCAGAGTTTGGATACTGGGGTGCAGAAGGACTGTTGTAGAGAGGAGAGGTTGGAGACTGGGGTGAAGAAGGACTGTTGCAGAGAGCAGAGGATGAAGACTGGGTTGCAGAAAGAATGTTGCAGAGAGTAGATGTTGGAGACTGAGTTGCAGAAGGACTCTTAGAGAGAGCAGAAGTTGGAGACTGGGGTGCAGAAGGACTGTTGCAGAGAGCAGAGCTCGGAGACTGAGGTGCAAAATTTTGTTACATAGAGCAGAGTTTGGACACTGAGGTACAGAAGGATCGTTGCAATAAGCAGAGCTTAAAGACAGGAGTACAGAATGATCTTACAGAGAACAGAAGTTGGAGACAGAGTTGCAAAAGGACTGTTGCAAAGATTAGACATTGGAGACTGGGGTGCAGTAGGATCATTGCAGAGAGCAGAGGTTTGAGACTGGGGTGCAGAAGGGTCGTTGCAGAGAGCAGAGTTTTAAGACTGAGGTGCAGATTGACTGTTGCAGAGAGCAGATGTTGGTAACTAGTGTGCAGAAGGACTGTTGTAGAGAGCAGAGGTTTTAGACTAGGATGGAAAAGTCCTGTTACAGAGAGCAGAGGTTGGAGACTCGGGTGCAGAAGTTACAGAGAGCATAGGTTGGATACAGGTGTGTAAAAGCATCTCACAGAGAGAAGAATTTGGAGACTGAGGTGCAGATGGACTGTTGCAGAGATCAGAGGTTGGAGACTGGGTTGCAGAAGGATCGTTGCAGAGAGCACATTATGGAGACTGGGTTGCAGAAGGCCTGATACAGAGAGCAGAGTTTGGAGACTGGCGTCCAGAAGGCCTGTTACAGAGAGGAGAGGTTGGAGACTGGGGTGCAGAAGGACTGTTACAGAGAGCAGAGTTTGGAGACTGGGTTGCTGAAGGATCTTACGGAGATAAGAGCTTGGAGACTGAGGTGAAGGTGGACTGTTACAGAGAGCAGTGTTTGGAGACTGAGGTGCAGAAGGACCATGCAGACAGGAGAGGTGTCAGAATGATGTGCAGAAGGACTGTTACAGAGAGCAGAGGTTGGAGATTGAGGTGTAGAAGTACTGTTAGATAAAGCAGAGTTTGGAGACTGATGTGCAAAAGGACTGTTATAGAAAGCAGAGGTTGGAAGTTGGGGTGCAGAAGGACCATTACAAAGACCAGAGTTTGGAGACTGCGGTATAGAAAAACTGTTACAGATAGCACAGCTTGGAGACTGGGGTGCAGAGGGAATGTTACAGAGAGCACAGGTTTGAGACTGAGGTGCAGAAGGATAGATACAGAGAGCAGAGTTTTGAGACTAGTGTTCAGAAGGACTGTTATAGAGAACAGTGTTTGGAGACTGGGGTGCAGAAGAATCATGCAGAGAGCCGAGGTGTCAGACTGAGGTGCAGGAAGACTGTTACAGAGAGCAGAGGTTGGAGACTGAGGTGTAGAAGGACTGTTACAGAGAGCAGAGTTTGGAGACTGAGGTGCAGAAGGACTGTTACAGAAAGAAATGGTTGGAAATTGGGGTGCAGAAGGACCGTAATAAAGACCAGAGTTAGGAGACTGCGGTATAGAAAAACTGTAACAGAGAGCAGAGGTTGGAGACTGAGGGGCAGAATAATAGATACAGAGAGCAGAGGTTTGAGACTGGGTTTTAGAAGGATCCTACAGAGACCAGAGTTTGGAGAGTGAAGTGCAGAACGACTGTTTCGAAGACTAGAGGTTGGAGACTGAGGTGCAGAAGGACCGTTGCAGAGAATAGATTTTGGAGACTGAGGTGCAGAAGGATTGTTGTAGAGAGCAGAGTTTGGAGACTGGGATGCAGAAGGACTGTTGAAGAGAGCACAGGTTGGAGACTGGGGTGAAGAAGGACTGTTGCAGAGAGCAGAGGATGAAGACTGGGCTGCAGTAAGAATGTTGCAGAGAGTAGATGTTGGAGACTGAGTTGCAGAAGGACTCTTAGAGCAGAAGTTGAAGACTGGGGTGCAGAAGGCCTGTTGCAGAAAGTAGAGCTCGGAGACTGAGGTGCAAAATTTTGTTACATAGAGCAGAGGTTGGACACTGGGGTACAGAAGGATCTTACAAAGAACAGAAGTTGAAGACAGAGTTGCAAAAGGATTGTTGCAAAGATCAGACGTTGGAGACCTGGGTGCAGTAGGATCATTGCAAAGAGCAGAGGTTGGAGATTGGGGTGCAAAAGGATCGTTGCAGAAAGCAGATGTTGAAGACTGGGGTGCAGGAGAGTCGTTGCAGAGAGCAGAGTTTTAAGACTGAGGTGCAGAAGGACTCTTGCAGAGAGCAGATGTTGATAACTAGTGTGCAGCAGGACTGTTGTAAAGAGCAGAGGTTTTAGACTAGGGTGGAAAAGTCCTGCTACAGAGAGCAGAGTTTGGAGACTCGGGTGCAGAAGGACTGTTACACAGAGCAGAGGTTGGATACAGGTGTGTGGAAGCATCTTAAATAGAGCAGAATTTGGAGACTGAGGTTCAGATGGACTGTTGCAGAGATCAGAGGTTAAAGACTGGGGTGCAGAAGGATCGTTGCAGAGAGCACATTATGGAGACTGGGGTGCAGAAGGCCTGCTACAGAGAGCAGAGTTGGGAGACTGGCGTCCAGAAGGCCTGTTTCAGAGAGGAGAGGTTGGAGACTGGTGTGCAGAAGGACTGCTATAGAGAGCAGAGTTTGGAGACTGGGTTGCTGAAGCATCTCATGGAGAGAAGAGGTTGGAGACTGAGGTGCAGGTGGACTATTACAGAGAGCAGTGTTTGGAGACTGAGGTGCAGAAGGACTGTTACAGAGAGCAGAGGTTGGAGACTGAGGTGTAGAAGTACTGTTAGATAGAGCAGAGTTTGGAGACTGATGTGCAAAAGGACTGTTACAGAAAGCAGAGTTTGAAAGTTGGGGTGCAGAGGGACCGTTACAAAGACCAGAGTTTGGAGACTGCGGTATAGAAAAACTGTTACAGAGAGCAGAGGTTGGAGACTGGGGTGTAGAAGGAATGTTACAGAGAGCACAGTTTGAGACTGAGGTGCAGAAGGATAGATACAGAGAGCAGAGTTTTGAGACTGGTGTTCAGAAGGACTGTTATAAAGAACAGTGTTTGGAGACTGGGGTGCAGAAGAATTGTGCAGAGAGCAGAGGTGTCAGACTGACGTGCAGAAGGACTGTTACAGAGAGTAGTGGTTGGAGACTGAGGTGCAGAAGGACCGTTGCAGAGAACAGAGTTTGGAGACTGAGGTGAAAAAGGATTGTTACAGAGAGCATAGTTTGGAGACTGGGGTGCAGAAAAATTTTTACAGAGAGCAGAGGTTGGAGACTGGGGTGCAGAATGATTGTTGCAATAAGCAGAGCTTGGAGACAGGGGTGCAGAAAGATCTTACAGAGAGAAGAAATTGGAGACAGAGTTGCAAAAGGACTGTTGAGAAAATCAGAGGTTGGAGACTGGGGTGCAGTAGGGTCATTGCAGAGAGCAGAGGTTGGAGACTGGCGTGCAGAAGTATCATTGATGAGAGCAGAGGTTGAAGACTGGGGTGCAGAAGGCCTGCTACATAGAGGAGAGTTTGGAGACTGGCGTGAAGAAGGCCTGTTACAGAGAGGAGAGTTTGGAGACTGGGGTGCAGAAGGACTGTTATAGAGAGCAGAGTTTCGAGACTGAGTTCCTGAAGTATCTTACAGAGAGCAGAGGTTGGAGACTGAGGAACAGGTGGACTGTTACAGAGAGCAGTGCTTGGAGTCTTGGTGCAGAATGATCGTTCAGAGAGCAGAGGTGTCAGACTGAGGTGCAGATGGACTGTTACAGAGAGCAGAGGTTGGAGACTGACGTGCAAAAGAATAGATACAGAGAGCAGAGGTTTGAGACTGAGTTTTAAAAGGATCCTACAGAGAGCAGATGTTGGAGAATGAAGTGCAGAAGGACTGTTACAGAGAGTAGAGGTTAGAGACTGAGGTGCAGAAGGACCGTTGCAGAGAACAGATTTTGGAGACTGAGGTGCAGAAGGATTGTTGTAGAGAGCAGAGTTTGGAGACTGGGGTGCAGAAGGACTGTTGAAGAGAGCACAGGTTGGAGACTGGGGTGAAGAAGGACTGTTGCAGAGAGCAGAGGATGAAGACAGGGCTGCAGAAAGAATGTTGCAGAGAGTAGATGTTGGAGACTGAGTTGCAGAAGGACTCTTAGAGAGAGCAGAAGTTGAAGACTGGGGTGCAGAAGGCCTGTTGCAGAGAGTAGAGCTCGGAGACTGAGGTGCGAAATTTTGTTATATAGAGCAGAGGTTGGACACTGGGGTACAGAAGGATCGTTGCAATAAGCAGAGCTTAGAGACAGGGGTACAGAAGGATCTTACAGAGAACAGAAGTTGAAGACAGAGTTGCAAAAAGACTGTTGCAAAGATCAGACTTTGGAGACTGGGGTGCAGTAGGATCATTGTAGAGAGCAGAGGTTGGAGACTGAGGTGCAAAAGAATCATTGCAGAGAGCAGATGTTGAAAACTGGGGTGCAGGAGAGTCATTGCAGAGAGCAGAGTTTTAAGACTGAGGTGCAGAAGGACTGTTGAAGAGAGCAGATGTTGGTAACTAGTGTGCAGAAGGATTGTTGTAAAGAGCAGAGGTTTTAGACTAGGGTGGAAAAGTCCTGTTACAGAGAGCAGAGGTTGGAAACTCTGGTGCAGAAGGACTGTTACACAGAGCAGAGGTTGGATACAGGTGTGTAGAAGCATCTTAAAGAGAGCAGAATTTGTAGACTGAGGTTCAGATGGACTGTTGCAGAGATCAGAGGGTAAAGACTGGGGTGCAGAAGGATCGTTGCAGAGAGCACATTATGGAGACTGGGATGCAGAAGGCCTGCTACAGAGAGCAGAGTTGGGAGACTGGCGTCCAGAAGGCCTGTTTCAGAGAGGAGAGGTTGGATACTGGTGTGCAGAAGGACGGCTATAGAGAGCAGAGTTTGGAGACTGGGTTGCTGAAGGATCTTATGGAGAGAAGAGGTTGGAGACTGAGGTGCAGGTGGACTGTTTCAGAGAGCAGAGGTTGGAGACTGAGGTGTACAAGTACTGTTATATAGAGCAGAGTTTGGAGACTGATGTGCAAAAGGACTGTTACAGAAAGCAGAGGTTGAAAGTTGGGGTGCAGAGGGACCGTTACAAAGACCAGATTTTGGAGACTGTGGTATAGAAAAACTGTTATGGAGAGCAGAGGTTGGAGACTGGGGTGTAGAAGGAATGTTACAGAGAGCACAGGTTTGAGACTGAGGTGCAGAAGGATAGATACAGAGAGCAGAGTTTTGAGACTGGTGTTCAGAAGGACTGTTATATAGAACAGTGTTTGGAGACTGGGGTGCAGAAGAATTGTGCAGAGAGCAGAGGTGTCAGACTGAGGTGCAGAAGGACTGTTACAGAGAGTAGAGGTTGGAGACTTAGGTGCAGAAGTACTGTTACAGAGAGCAGAGTTTGGATACAGGGGTGCAGAAGCATGTTACAGAGAGCAGAATTAGGAGACTGAGGTTCAGAAGGACTGTTGCAGAGATCAGTAGTTAGAGAGTGGGGTGCAGTTGGATCATTGCAGGGAGCAGATTTTGGAGACTGGGGTGCAGAATGCCTGCTACAGAGAGAAGAGTTTGGTGACTGGCTTGCAGAAGGCCTGTTACAGAGAGGAGAGGTTGGAGACTGAAGTGCAGGTGGACTGTTCCAGAGAGCAGTGTTTGGAGACTGGGGTGCAGAAGGATCGTGCAGAGAGCAGAGGTGTCAGACTGAGGTGCAGAAGGACTGTTACAGAGAGCAGAGGTTGGAGACTGATGCGTAGAAGGACTGTTAAAGAGAGCAGAGTTAGGAGACTGAGGTTCAGAAGGACTGTTACAGAAAGCAGAGGTTGGAAACTGGGGTGCAGAAGGACCGTTACAGAGACCAGAGTTTGGTGACTGCGGTATCGAAAAACTGTTACAGAGATCAGAGTTTGGAGACTGGGTGCAGAAGGAATGTTTAAGAGAGAACAGGATGGAGACTGAGGTGCAGAAAGATAGATACAGAGAGCAGAGGTTTGAGACTGGGGTTAAGAAGAACTTTTACAGAGAGCAGTGTTTGGAGACTAGGGTGCAGACGGATCGTGCAGAGAGCAGAGGTGTCAGACTGAGGTGCAGAAGGACTGTTACAGAAAGCAGAGGTTGGAAATCGGGGTGCAGAAGGACCGTTACAGAGACCAGAGTTTGGTGACTGCGGTATAGAAAAACTGTTACAGAGAGCAGAGTTTGGAGACTGGGTGCAGAAGGAATGTTACAGAGAGAACAGGATGGAGACTGAGGTGCAGAAAGATAGACACAGAGAGCAGAGGTTTGAGACTGGGGTTAAGAAGAACTTTTACAGAAAGTAGTTGTTGGAGACTGGGGAGCAGAAAGACTGTTGCAGAGTACAGAGTTTGGAGACTAGGGTGCCACAGAATACTTGCAGAAAGCAGAGGTTAAATACTGGGGTGAAGAAGGAATGTTACAGAAAGAAGAATTTGGAAACTGGAGAACAGGTTGAAGACTGAGGTGCAGAAGGATCTTTCAGAGAGCAGAGTTTTGAGACTGTGGTGCAGAAGGACTGTTTCAAAGAGCAGAGATTGGAGACTGAGGTGCAGAAGTCCTGTTATATAGAGCAGAGCTAAAAGAAAAAGGTGCAGAAGGATCTTACAGAGAGCAGAATTTGGAGACTGAGGTGCAGAAGGACTATGGTAGAGATCAGATTTTGGAGACTTGGGTAAAGTAGGATCATTTCAGAGAGCAGAGATTGGAGACTGGCGTGCAGAAGGCCAGTTACAGAGAAGAGAGTTTGGAGACTGGGGTGCAGAAGGACTGTTATACAGAGCAGTGTTTGGAGACTGGGTTGCTGAAGGATCTTACAGAGAGCAGAGTTTGGAGACTGAAGTGCAGGTGAACTGTTACAGAGAGCAGAGGTTGAGGATTTAGGTGTAGAAGGACTGTTACAGAGAGGAGAGTTTGGAGATTCAGGTGCAGGAGGACTTTTACAGAAAGCAGAGTTTCGAAATTGGGCTGCAGGAGGACCATTACAGAGAGCAGAGGTTGGAGACTGAGTTGCAGAAGGAGTGTTACAGAGAGCAAAGATTGGAGACTTGGGTGCAGAAGGACCGTTACATAGAGCAGATTTTTGAGAGTGCACTACAGGAGGACGGTTACAGAGACCAGAGGTTGGAGACTGGGGTGGAGAAGGACTTTTGCAGAGAGCAGAAAAATGAGACTGGGGTGCAGAAGGATCTTTGTGGAAAGCAGAGTATTGAGACTGGTGTTCAGAAAGACTGTAACAGAGAACAGAGTTTTGAGAAGGGGTTCAGAAGGATTGTTACAGAGGGCAGAGTTTGGATACTGAGTTGCAGAAGACTCTTACAAAGAGCAAATGTTGGAGACTGAGGTGCAGAAGGACTATTACACAGAGTAGAGGTTAGAGACTGACGTGCAGAAGGACTGTTGCAGAGAGTAGATGTTAGAGACTGGGGTGCAGAAAGACTTTTTCAGAGAGCAGTTTTTGGAGCCTGAGGTGCAGAAGGATTGTTATAGAGAGCAGAGGTTGAATACTGGGGTTCAGAAGGACCATTGCAGAGATCAGAGTTTTGGAACAGAGGTGAAGCAGGATCGTTGCAGAGAGCAGAGTTTTCAGACTTAGGTGTAGAAGGAGTGTTGCAGAGAGCAGATATTGGTGACTTGGGTGCAGAAGGTTCGTTGCAGAGAGCAGAGGTTGGAGACTAATGTGCAGAAGGACTGTTGCAGATAGCAGAGGTTTGAAACTGGGGTGTAGAACGACTGTTGCAGAGACCAGAATTTGAGACAGTGGTGCTTAAGGACTATTGAAGAGAGCAGAGGTTGGAGACTGAGATGCAGAAGGACTGTTACAGAGAGTAGAGGTTGGAGACTGAGGTACAGAAAGATTGTTACAGAGAGCAGAGGTTGGATACTGGGGTGCAGAAGGACTGTTGCAGAGAGCAGAGGTTGGAGACTGGGGTGTAGAAGGACGTTACAGAGAGCAGAGATTTGAGACTGTGGTACAGAAGGACTGTTACAGAGAGCAGATGTAGGATACTGGGGTGCAGAAGGACTGATGCAGAGAACAGAGTTTGGAGACTGGGGATCAGACAGACCGTTTAAGAGAGTAGATGTTGGAGACTCAGGTGCAGAAGAATTGTTACAGGGAGCAGAGTTAAGATACTGGTTTGCAAAAGGACTGATCCAGAAAGCATAGGATGGAGAATGGGGTTCAGAAGGCCTGTTAAAGAGAGCAGCGGTTGGAGACTGAGGTGCTGAAGGTTCATTACAGAGAGCAGAGGTTGGAGACTGAGGCGCAGTAGGACTGTTACAGAGAGGAGCGGTTGGAGACTGGGGTGCAGCAGGATTCTTACAAAGAGCAGAGTATGGAGACTGTGGTGCATAAAGAGTGTTACAGAGAGCACAGAATGGAGACTGGGGTGCAGAAGGAGCGTTACAGAGAGGAGAGTTTGTAGATTGGTGACCTGAGGAACTGTTACAGAGAGCAGATGTTGGAGAATGGGGTGCAGAAGGTCTGTTACAGAGAGCAGAGTTTGGAGACTGAGGTTCAGAAAGATCATTACAGAGAGCAGAGGTTGAAGACTGGGGTGCAGAAAGTGTGTTACAGAGAACAGAGTTTGGAGACTGAAGTGAAGAAGAATTTTTACAGAGAGGAGAGTTTGGACACTGATATGCAGAAGGACTGTTACAAAGAGCAGAGCTTGGGGACTGGGGCGCAGAAGGACTGTTGCGGAGAGCAGAGGTTAGAGACTTACATGCATAAGGATCGCTACAGAGAGCAGAGGTTGGAGACTGACATGCAGCAGGACAGTTGCAGAGAGCACTGGTTCGAGACTGGGGTGCAGAAGAAATGTTGCAGAGAGCAGAGGTTTGAGACTGGGGTGAAGAAGTACTGTAGCGGAGAGCAGAGGTTGAAGACTGGGGTGCAGTAGGATCGTTTCAGAGAGCAGAGTTTGGAGACTGGGGTGTAGAAGGACTTTTGCAGAGAGAATAGCTTGGAGACTGGGGTGCAGAAGGACTGTTGCAGAGAGCAGAGGTTGGAGACTGAGGTGCAGAAGGACTTTTACGGAGAGCAAAGGTTGGAGAGTGGGGTGCAGAATAACTGATATGGAAAGTAGAGTTTGGAGACTGGGGTGCAGAAGGACTGTTATAAAGAGCAAAGTTTGGAGACCCGTGTGAAGAAGGATCTTACAGAGAGCAGTGGTTGGAGACTGAGGTTGAAAAGGATCATTGCAGAGAGAAGAGGTTGGAGACTGTTGTGCATTAGGCCTGTTACAGATACCAGAGTTTGGAGACTGTGGTGCAGAAGACCTGTTACAGAGAACAGAGGTTGGAGACTGGTGTGCTGATGGATTGTTACAGATAGAAGAGAATGGAGACTGAGGTGCAGAAGGATTGTTACAGAGAGCAGAGATTGGAGACTGAAGTCCAGAAGGACTCTTACAGAGAGCAGAGGTTGAAGACTGGGGTGCAGAAGTATCATTGCGGAGAGTAGAAGTTTGATTATGAGGGTCAGAAGGATCGTTGCAGAGAGCAGAGGTTTTAGACTGTGGTGCAGAAAGATCGTTACAGAGAGGAGAGGTTGGAGACTGGGGTGAAGGACAGTTACAGAGAACACCGATTGAGACTGGGGTGCAGAAGAAATGTTGCTGAGAGCAGAAGTTGGAGACTGGTTTGCAGAAGGACTCTTACTGAGAGCAGAGGTTGGAGACTGGGGTGCAGAAGAACTGATACAGAAAGCTGACATTGGAGACTGGGGTGCAGAAGGACCGTTACAGAGAGCAGAGTTTTGAGACTGTGGTACAGAAGGACTGTTACAGAGAGCAGAGTTAGGATACTGGTGTGCAAAAGGACTGATCCAGAAAGCATACGTTGGAGAATGGGGTAAAAAAGGCCTGTTACAGAGAGCAGCGGTTGGAGACTGAGGTGCTGAAGGTTCATTGCAGAGAGCAGAGGTTGGACACTGAGGTGCAGAAGGACTGTTACAGAGAAGAACGGTTGGAAACTGGGGTCCAGAACGATTCTTACAGAGAGCAGAGGAAGGAGACTGGGGTGCAGAAGGACAGTTGCAGAGAGCAGAGGATGGAGACTGAGGTGAAGAAGGATCGTTTCAGAGAGCAGATGTTGGAGACTGGCGTGCAGAAGGACTGTTACAGATTGCAGAACGTGGAGATTAAGGTGGAGAAGATCTTGACGAGAGTAGAGGTTGAAGACTGAGGTGCACAAGGATAACTACAGAGAGCAGAGATTGGAGACTGGGGTGCAGCAGGACAGTTACAGAGAGCACAGGTTGGAGACTGGGGTGCAGAAGAAATGTTGCAGAGAGCAGAGTTTTGAGACCGGGGTGAAGAAGGACTTTAGAGGAGGTCAGAGGTTGGAGACTGGAGTGCAGAAGGACTGTTGCAGAGAGCAGAAGTTGGAGACTGGGATGCAAAAGGATCCTTGCAGAGAGCAGTGGTTGGAGACTGGAGTGTATAAGGACTGTTGCAGAGAGAAGAGCTTGGAGACTGGGGTGCAGAAGGACTGTTGCAGAGATCAGAGGTTGGAGACTGAGGTGCAGAAAGACTGGAAAAAAGTCTAGCCATCTCAGATTGGCTGGTTAAAAATCATGAGAGAAGCATACAAGAGATATGTGATAATATAAAAAAACCAAATTTAAGAGTCATTGGGATAGAGGAAGGGATAGAGATTCAAACAAGGGGAATGAGTTATCTACTAGATGAAATAATCACAGAAAACTTTCCAGAAATGAAAAAGGAAACAGATATACAAATTGTAGATGCATAGAAGACACCGAACATACAAAATCACAGTAGACCAACACCAAGACACATTGTTATGAAGATATCCAATATACAGAACAAAGAGAAAATATTAAAAGCTACAAGAGAAAAGAGAAAGATTATATTCAGGGATAAACCAATAAGGTTAACAACGGACTTCTCAACTCAGACGCTGAAAGCGAGAAGATCCTGGAGTAACGTATTTCAAACACTGAAAGACAATGGATGCCAACCAAGAATTCTGTACCCAGCAAAATTAAGCTTCAGATACGACAACGAAATAAAAATCTTTCACTATAAACAAAAACTAAAAGAATTTGCAGCCAGAAAACCAGCGTTGCAAAGCATCTTGAGAAAAACACTTCACGAGGAAGAAACGGAAAACAATAACCAAAGCCAACAGTGGGAAGTACCTCAGTAAAGACAGACGGAGGGGGGAAAACTAATCATGGTGAAACAAACGCAATTTAAAAAAATGAGATAAATAATCAAATATGGCTGGAAGTACAAACCATATATCAATAGTAACTCTAAACATTAATGGTTTAAACACTCCAATAAAGTGACATAGGCTGGTAACATGGATCAAAAAAAAACAAATCCAACAATATGCTGCCTCCAGGAGACTCACCTGACTGGAAAAGACATACACCGGCTGAAGGTGAAAGGTTGGGAAAAAATATACCACGCACACGCTCCTCGCAAGCAAGCAGGGGTGGCCATCCTCATATCGAATAAAATCGATTTTAAGACTAAGTTAATCCAAAGGGATAAGGAAGGACATTATATACTGTTAAAAGGAACCATTAAACAACAAGACATAACAATTATCAATATTTATGCACCAAATAATGGCGCTTCGAAGTTTATAAAACAAATTCTCCTCAAGTTCAAGAATCAAATAGACCAAAACAGAATAATTATGGGTGACTTCAACACACCTCTCTCACCATTGGACAGATCCTCCAAGCAAAAGTTGAATAAAGAAACTATAGATCTCAATACCACAATCAATAACCTACACTTAACTGACATATATAGAATATACCAACCATCATCGAATAAATATACTTTTTTCTCATGAGCACATGAATCCTTCTCAAAAATAGACCATATATTATGCCATAGGGCAACCCTCAATAAATATAAAGGGGTAGAGATTATACCATGCATTTTATCTGATCATAATGGATTGAAACTGGAAATTAATGATAAAAGAAGGAAGGGAAAATCCAATATCACATGGAAAATGATCAATATGTTACTGAATGATCAAAGGGTTACAGAAGACATAAAGGAGGAAATCAAAAAATTCTTAGAGATAAATGAAAATGCAGACACAACCTATCGAAATCTTTGGGACACAATGAAAGCAGTTTTAAGAGGGAAATTCATCGCCTGGAGGTCATTCCTCAAAAAAAGGAAAAACCAACAAATAAATGAGCTCACACTTCATCTCAAAGCCCTAGAAAAGGAAGAGCAAAACAATAGCAAATGCAGCAGAAAGCAAGAAATAATTAAAATCAGAGTGGAAATCAATGAAATTGAAACAAAAGAAACTATCGAAAAAATTAACAAAACTAAAAGTTGGTTCTTTGAAAAAATAAACAAGATTGACAAACCTTTAGCCATGCTAACGAAGAGAAGAAGAGAAAGAACTCAAATTACTAACATAAGGGATGAAAAAGGCAATATCACAACAGACGCCACAGAAATACAGAAGACAATTAGAAACTATTTTGAAAACCTATATTCCAATAAAATAGAAGATAGTGAAGACATCAATAAATTTTTTAAGACATATGATTTGCCCAGACTTAGTCAGGAGGACACACACGATTTGAACAGACCAATATCAATGGATGAAATTGAAGAAGTAATCAAAAGACTACCAACCAAGAAAAGCCCAGGACCGGATGGGTATACAGCAGAGTTTTACAAAACCTTTAAAGAAGAATTAATACCAATACTTTTCAAGTTATTCCAGGAAATAGAAAATGAGGGAGTCCTTCCAAATTCATTCTATGAGGCCAACATCACATTGATTCTGAAACCAGACAAAGACACATCAAAGAAAGAAAACTACAGACCAATATCTCTGATGAACCTAGATGCAAAAATCCTCAATAAAATTCTGGCGAATCGGATACAAAGACACATCAAAAAATTGTGCACCATGATCAAGTAAGATTCATCCCTGGGATGCCGGGATGGTTCAATATACGGAAATCAATAAATGTTATTCACCATATCAATAGACTTAAAGATAAGAACCATATGATCATCTCGATAGACGCAGAAAAAGCATTCGACAAAGTACAGCATCCCTTTATGTTCAAAACATTAGAAAAACTAGGGATAACAGGAACTTACCTTGATATTGTAAAAGCTATTTACGCTAATCCCCAGGCTAGCATCATTCTGAATGGAGAAAAATTGAAGGCATTCCCCTTAAAATCAGGAACAAGACAGGGATGCCCTCTATCACCACTTCTATTCAATATAGTTCTCGAAACACTGGCCAGAGCAATTAGACAAACGAAAGAAATTAAAGGCATAAAAATTGGAAAGGAAGAACTTAAATTATCACTATTTGCAGATGACATGATTCTATACCTAGAAGACCCAAAAGGGTCTACAAAAAAACTACTAGAACGAATAAATGAATTCAGCAAAGTGGCAGGATATAAAATCAACACGCACAAATCAAAGGCATTTCTGTATATCAGCAACAAAACCTCTGAAATGGAAATAAGGAAAACCACTCCATTCACAATATGCACAAAAAAAATAAAATACTTGGGAATCAACCTAACAAAAGAGGTGAAAGATTTATACAGTGAAAACTACAGATCCCTAAAAAGAGAAGTAGAAGAAGATCTTAGAAGATGGAAAGATATACCCTGTTCATGGATAGGCAGAACTAACATCATCAAAATGGCGATATCACCAAAAGTCCTCTATAGGTTTAATGCAATGCCAATCAAAATTCCAATGGCATTGCTTGTAGAAATAGATAAAGCAATCATGAAATTCATATGGAAAAATAAAAGACCCAGAATAGCAAAAGCAATTCTAAGCAGGAAGTGTGAATCAGGTGGTATAGCAATACCAGATTTCAAACTATACTACAGAGCAATAGTAACAAAAACAGCATGGTACTGGTACCAAAACAGGCGGGTGGACCAATGGTAGAGAATAGAGGATACAGAGACTAATCCACAAAGTTACAACTATCTTATATTCAATAAAGGGGCAAAAACCATGCAATGGAGGAAGGATAGCATTTTCAACAAATGGTGTTGGGAAAACTGGAAATCCATATGCAACAAAATGAAACTGAATCCCCTCCTCTCACCATGCACAAAAATTAGCTCAAAATGGATCAAGGACCTTGATATCAAATCAGAGACTCTGCGTATGATAGAAGAAAAAGTTGGCTACGATCTACATATTGTGGGATCAGGCTCCATATTCCTTAACAGGACACCCATAGTACAAGAGTTAATAGCAAGAATAAACAAATGGGACTTACTTAAACTAAAAAGTTTTTTCACAGCAAGAGAAACAATAAAAGAAGTAAATCGGGAGCCTTCATCATGGGAACAAATTTTTACCCCTCACACTTCAGATAGAGCCTTAATATCCAGAGTTTACAAAGAACTCAAAAAATTAGACAATAAGACAACAAATAACCCAATCAACAAATGGGCCAAGGACCTGAACAGACACTTCTCAGAGGAGGACATACAATCAATCAACAAATACATGAAAAAATGCTCACCATCTCTAGCAGTCAGAGAAATGCAAATCAAAACTACCCTAAGATACCATCTCACTCCAGTAAGATTGGCAGCCATTATGAAGTCAAATAATAACAAGTGCTGGAGAGGATGTGGGGAAAAGGGTACTCTTATACATTGCTGGTGGGACTGCAAATTGGTTCGGCCAATTTGGAAAGCAGTATGGAGATTCCTGGGAAAGTTAGTAATGGAACCACCATTTGACCCAGTTATTGCCCTTCTTGGTCTATTCCCTAAAGACCTTAAAAGAGCGTACTACAGGGATACTGCCACATGGATGTTCACAGCAGCACAATTCACAATAGCTAGACTGTGGAACCAACCCAGATGTCCTTCAATGGATGAATGGATTAAAAAAATGTGGCATTTATACACTATGGAGTATTACGCAGCACTAAAAAATGACAAAATCATGGAATTTGCATGGAAATGGATGGCATTAGAGCAGATTATGCTCAGTGAAGCTAGCCAATCCATAAAAAACAAATACCAAATGTCTTCTTTGATATAATGAGAGCAACTAAGAATAGAGTAGGGAGGAAGAGCAGGAAGAAAAGATTGACATTAAACTGAGGCACGAGATGGGAGGGAAAGAGAGAGAAAAGGGGAATTGCATGGAAATGGAAAGAGACCCTCATTGTTATAAAAAACTACATAAAAGAGTTTGTGAGGGGAATTGGAAGAAAAATAAGGAGAGAAATGAATTACAGTAGATGGGATAGAAAGAGAAGATGGGGGGAGGGGGAGAGTAGAGGATAGGAAAGGTAGCAGAATACATCAGTCACTAGTGTGGCATTATGTAAAAATGTGAATGTGTAACCTATGTGATTCTGCAATCTGTATTTGGGGTAAAAATGGGAGTTCATAACTCACTTGAAACTATTGTTCAAAGTATGATATGTCAAGAGATTTGTAATGTTGTGAACAACCAATAAAAAAAAATCAGAGGTTTCAGACTGAGGCTTAGAAGGACTGTAAAGAGAGCAGAGGTTGGAGTTTGAGGTGCAGAAGGACTGTTACAGAGAGCAGAATTTGGAGACTGGTGTGCAGAAGGACCGTTGCACAGAGCAGATGTTGGAGACTGGGGTTCAAAAGGACTGTTACAGAGAGAAGATGTTGAAGACTGAGGTGCAGAAGGATTATTACAGAGAGCAGAGTTTGAATACTGGGGTGCAGAAGAACCATTACAAAGAGCAAAGGTTGGAGACTGATGTGCAGAAGGACTTTTCCAGAGAGCAGAGGTTGGATACTGTGGTGCAGAAGGACTGTTACAGAGAGCAGATGTTGGAGACTGGGATGCAAATGGATTTTACAGATAGCAGAGTCTGGAGACTGGGGTGCAGAAGGACTGTTGCAGAGAGCAGAGTTTAGAGACTGAGGTGCAGAAGGATCGTTGCAGAGAGAAGAGGTTAGAGACTGGGGTGAAGAACGACTTTTTCAGAAAGCAGAGGTTGGCAATTGGGGAGCAGAAGAACTGTTACAAAGAGAAGAGGTTTGAGACTGCAATACAAAAGGACTGTTAGAGGGAGCAGAGGTTGGAGACTGGGTAGAAGAAGAATTGCTGCAGATTGCAGATGTTAGAGACTGGGGTGCAGAAGGACTGTCACAGAGAGCAGATGTTGGAGAAAGAGTTGAAGAAGGATTGTTACAGAGAGCAAAGGTTGGAACCTGAGGTGCAGAAAGATTGTTGCAGAGAGAAAAGTTTGGAGACTGAGGTGCAGAAGGCCTGATACAGAGAGAAGAGTTTGAGACTGGGGTGCAGAAGACCTTTTACAGAGAACAGAGGTTGAAGACTGAGGTGCAGAAAGATTTTTACAGATAGCACAGTTTGAAGACTGGGGTGCAGAAGGATCGTTGCAGAGAGCAGATATTTCAGACTGAGGCTTAGAAGGTCTGTTACAGAGAGCAGAGTTTGGAATCTGAGGCTCAGAAGGATTGTTCCAAAAAGCAGAGGTTGGCAATTTGTTTGTAGAAGTACCATTATAGAAAGAAGGGTTTGGAGACTGCGGTACAGAAGGACTGTTACAGAGAGCAGAGTTTGGAGACTGGGGTGCAGAAGGACCGTTGCAGAGAGCAGATGATAGTGACTGGGGTAAAGAAAAACTGTTACAGAGAGCAGATCTTGGAGACTGAGGTGCAGAAGGATTGTTACAGAGAGCAGAGGTTGGAGCCTGGGGTGCAGAAGTACCATTATAGTGAGCAAAGCTTGGAGACTGAGGTGCAGAAGGACTTTTAAAGAGAGCACAGTTTGGATACTGGGGTGTAGAAGAACTGCTACAAAGAGCAGAGTTTGGAGACTGGGATGAAAAATGATCTTGCAGAGAGCAGAGTCTGGAGACTGGGGTGCAGAAAGACTGTTACAGAAAGCAGAGGCTGGCAATTGGGGAGCAGAAGGACCTTTACAAATAGAAGAGGTTGAAGACTGTGATACAAAAGGACTGTTACAGAGAGCAGAGGTTGGAGACTGCAGTAGAGAAGGACTTTTACATAGAGCAGAGGTTGGAGACCAGGGTGCAGAAGGATTGTTACAGAGAGAAGAGTTTGGAGACTGGGGTCCAGAAGAACTGTTGCAGAGAGCAGAGTTTGAAGACTGAGGTGAAGAAGGAACGTTGCAGAGAGAAGAGGTTGGAGACTGGGTTGCAGAAGGCCTGTTACAGAGTGCAGAGATTGGAGACTGGGGTGCAGAAGGCCTGTTACAGAGAGCAGAGTTTGGTGACTGGGGTGCAGAAGGAATGTTACAGATAGCACAATTTCAAGACTGGGTTGCACAAAGATTTTACAGAGAGCATTTTGGCGACTGAGGTTCAGAAGGACTATTACAGAGAGAAAAGGTTGGAAACTGGGGTGCAGAAGGATTGTGGCAGAGAGCAGAGTTTTCAGACTTAGGTGCAGAAGGACTGTTGCAGAAAGCAGATGGTGTATCCTGGGGTGCAGAAGGACTGTTGGAGAGTACAGAGTTTTGAGACCGGGGTACAGAAGGATAGTTGCAGAGAGCACAGGTTGGAGACTGGGGTGCACAAGGCCTGTTACAGAGAGCAGAGTTTGGAGACTGGGGTGCAGAAGGACTGTTACAGAGAGCAGCATTAGGAGAATGCGTGGCAGAAGGATCTTACAGAGAACAGAGGTTGGAGACAGAGGTGCAGAAGGACTTTTACATAGAGTAGAGGGTGAAGACTGGGGTGCAGAAAGAGTGTTACAGAAAGCAGAGTTTTGAAACTGGGGTGTATAAGGACCGTTGCTGTGAGCAGAGATTGGAGCCTGGGGAAAAGAAGGATCATTGCAGAGAGCAGATGTTGGAGACTGGGGTGCAGAAGGACTGTTCAAGAGAGCAGAGGTTGGAGACTGAGGTGCACAAGGACTTTTACAGAGAGCATAATTTGGAGATGAGGTGCAGAAGGATCGTTACAGAGAGCAGAGGTTTGAGACTGTGTTACAGTAGGACTGATACAGAGATCAGATTTGGAGACTGAGGTGAAGGAGGATCGTTGCTGAGAGCAGAAGTTGGAAACTAAGGTGCATAAGGATTGTTACACAGAGCAGATTTTGGTTACTGGGGACTAAAACAACTGCTGCAGAGAGCAGAGGTTGGAGACTGAGGTGCAAAAGGACTGATACAGAGAGCAGATGTTGGAGACTGGGGTGCAGAAGTACTGTAGCAGAGAGCAGAGGTTGGAGACTGGGGTGCACAAGGACTGTTGCAGAGAGCAAAGTTTTGAGACTGGTTTGCAGAAGGACTTTTGCAGAGAACAGAGTGTGGAGACTGGGGTGCAGAAGAACCGTTGCAGAGAGCAGAGCTTGGAGACTCAGTTGCAGAACGATTGTTACAGAGAACAGATGTTGGAGACTGGGGTGCAGAAGGACTGTTGCACAAATCAGAGGTTGGAGACTGAGGTTAAGAGAGATCCTTGAAGAGAGAAGAGGTTGGATACTGGGTGCAGAAGGCCTGTTACAAAGAGCAGAGTTTGGAGACTGGGGTGCAGAAGGCCTGTTACAGAGAGCAGAGTTTGTAGACTGAGGTGCAGAAGGACTGTTAAAGATAGCAAAATTTCGTTACTGGATTTCAGAAAGATATTACAGAGAACATTTTGTAGACTGAGGTTCAGAAGCACTGTTACAGAGAGCAAAGTTTGGAATCTCAAGTGCAGAATGATTTTTGCAGAGAGCCGAGTTTTCAGACTGAGGTGCAGAAGGACTGTTTCAGAGAGCAGATGTTGAATCATGGGGTGCAGAAGGACTGTAACAGAGAGCAGAGTTTGGAGACTGGGATGCAAAAGGATCATTGCAGAGAGCACGGTTGGAGACCAGGGTGCAGACGGGCTATTACAGAGAGCAGAGGTTGGAGACTGGGGTGCAGAAGGCCTGTTACAGAGAGTAGGGGTTGGAGACTGGGGTGCAGAAGGAGTACTAGAGAGAGCAGAGTTTGGAGATTGGGGTGCAGAAAAACTGTTACTGAGAGCAGAGGTTGGAGACAGGGGTTCAGAAGGATTGTTTCAGAGAGCAGAGTTTGGAGTCTGAGGGGGAGAAGGACTGTTACAGGGAGCAGATTTTGGAAACTGGGATGTAGACGGACCGATGCAGAGAGCAGAGGTTGAAGCCTGGTGAGAAGAAGGATCGTTGCAGAGAGCAGATGTTGGAGACTGGGGTGCAGAAGGACTGTTAAAGAGAGCAGAGGTTGGAGATTGAGGTGCAGAAAGATCATTTCTGAGTGCAGAGTTTTGAGACTGGGGTGCAGAAGGACTGTTACAGATTGCAGAACTTAGAGACTGAGGTGCAGAATGACTTTTACAGAGAGGAGAAGATGGAGACTGGGGTGCCAAAGGATGCTTACAGAGAGCAGAGAATGGAGACTGGGGTGCAGAAGGATCGGTGAAGAGAGTAGAGGTTGGAGAATGAGGTGCAGAAGGATCGCTACAGAGATAAGAGGTTAGAGACTGGGTTTCAGCAGGACAGTTACAAAGAGCACAGGTTGGAGACTTGGGTGCAGAAGAAATGTTGCAGAGAGCAGAGGTTGAAGACTGGGGTGCAGAAGTACTGTAGCAGAGAGCAAAGGTTGTAGACTGGGGTGCAGAAGGACTGTTGCAGAAAGCAGTTGTTGGAGATTGGGATGCAGAAGGATCATTGCAGAGAACAGAGGTTGGAGACTGCGGTTTAGAAAAACTGTTGAAGAGAGAAGAGGTTGGAGACTGAGGTGCAGAAGACCTGTTACAGAGAGCAGAGGTTGGACACTGGGGTGCAGAAGGATTGTTACAGATAGCACAGTTTGGAGACTGGGGTGCAGAAGGATTGTTGCAGACAGCAGAGGTTTCAGACTGAGGCTTAGAAGGACTGTTACAGAGAGCAGAGGTTGGAATCTGAGGTGCAGAAGGACTGTTACAGAAAGCAGAGGTTGGCAATTGCGGTGCAGAAGTACCGTTTTAGAGAGAAGAGGTTGGAGACTGCGGTACAGAAGGACTGTTAGAAAGAGCAGAGTTTGGAGACTTTGGTGCGGAAGGACCGTTGTAGAGAGCAGATGTTGGAGACTAGGGTGCAGAAGGACTGTTAAAGAAAGCAGAGGTTGGAAATTGAGGTGCAGAGGGACTGTTACAGAGAGCAGATGTTGGAGAATGTGGTATACAAAGACTGTAACAGAGATCAGAGGTGGAAAATATGGTGCAGAAGGACTGTTACAGAGAGCAGAGGTTAAAGACTGGGGTGCAGAAGGATTGTTGCAGACAGCAGAGGTTTCAGACTGAGGCTTAGAAGGACTGTTACAGAGAGCAGAGGTTGGAATCTGAGGTGCAGAAGGACTGTTACCGAAAGCAGAGGCTGGCAATTGGGGTGCAGAAGGACCGTTATAGAGAGCAGAGTTTGGAGACTTTGGTGCAGAAGGACTGTTGTAGTGAGCAGATGTTGAAGACTAGGGTGCAGAAGGACCATTACAGAGAGCATAGTTTGGAGACTGAGATGCAGAAGGACTTTTACAGTGAGCAGAGGTTGGATACTAGGGTGCAGAAAGACTGTTACAGAGAAGAGAGTTTGGAGAAATAAATGCAAAAGGATCTTAAAGAGAACAGATTCTGGAGACTGGGGTGCAGAAGGACTGTTGCAGAGAGCAGAGATTTGAGACTGTGGAAAAGAAGTATCGTTGCAGAGAAAAGATGTTGGAGACTGGGGTGAAGAAAGACTGTTACAAAGAGCAGAGATTCGAGATTGGGGTGCAGAAGAACTGTTACTGAGAGCAGAGGTTGGAGACTGGGGTGCAGTAAGCCTGTTACAGAGAGCAGAGGTGGGAGACTGAGGTGCAGAAAAATTGGTACAGAGAGAAGAGGTTTGATACTAGTTGTAGAAGGACTGTTACAGAGTGCATAGGTTAGAAACTGTGGTCCAGAAGGATCGTTTCAGAGAGCAGAGGTTGGAAACTGAGGTGCAGAAGTATCTTTGCAGAAAGCACATGTTGGAGACTGAGGTGCAGATGGATCGTTACAGAGAGCCCAGGTTGGAGACTGGGGTCAGAAAGACAGTTACAGAGAGCAGAGTTTGGAGACTGCGGTGCAGAAGTACTGTTACAAAGAGCAGAGGGTGGAGACTGGGGTGCAGAAGGAATGTCACAGAGAGCAGAGTTTGGAAACTGGGGTGCAGAAGAATGGTACAGAGAGCAGAGGCTGGACACTGGGGTCAGAAAGACTGTTGCAGAGAACCGACGTTGGAGACTGGGGTGCAGAAGGATCGTTGCAGAGAACAGAGTTTGGAGACTAAGGTGCAGAAGGATCGCTACAGAGAGCAGAGTTTGGAGACCGGGGTGCAGTAGGATAGTTACAGAGTACAGGTTGGAGACTGGGGTGCCGAAAAACTGTTAAAGAAAGCAGAGGTTGGAGACTGGGGTGCAGAAGGACTGTAGCAGAGAGCAGAGGTTGGAGACTGGGGTGCAGAAAAACAGTTGCAGAGAGCAGACGTTGGAGACTGGGATGCAAAAGGATCGCTGCAGAGAGCAGATGTTGGAGACTGGTGAGTAGAAGGACTTTTGCACAGAGCAGAGTTTTGAGACTGCGGTGCAGAAGTACTGTTGTGGAGAGCAGATTTTGGGGACTGAGGTACAGAAGGACTGTTACAGAGATTAGAGGTTTTAGACTAGGGTGCAGAATTACTGACACGGAAAGTAGAGTTTGGAGACTGGCGTGCAGAATGACTGTTACAGAGAGCAATGTTTGTAGTTTGGGGTGCAGAAGGATTATTGCAGAGAACAGAGGTTTCAGACTGAGGCTTAGAAGGACTGTTACAGAGAGCAGAGGTAGGATTCTGATGTGCAGAAGGACTGTTACAGAGAGCAGAGCTTGGAGACTGGAATGCAGAAGTATTGTTGCAGAGAGCAGAGGTTGGAGATTGGGATGCAGAAGGATCATTGCAGAAAGCAGAGGTTAGAGACCGAGGTGCAGTAGGATAGTTTCAGAGAGCACAGGTTTGAGACTGGGTTGCAGAAGAAATGTTGCAGAGAGCAGAGGTTGAAGACTGGGGTGCAGAAGGACTGTAGAATAGAGCAGAGGTTGGAGTCTGGGGTGTAGAAGGACTGTTGCAGAGAGCAGACTTTGGAGACTGGGATGCAGAAGGATCGTTGCAGAAAGCAGAGGTTGTAGACTGGGGTGCGGAAGGCCTGTTACAGAGAGCAGAGTTTGGAGACTGGGTTGCAGAAAACCTGTTACAGAAAGCGGATGTTGGAGACTGGGGTGCAGAAGGATTGTTACAGATAGCACAGTTTGGAGAATGGGGTTTAGAAGGATTGTTGAAGAGAGCAGAAATTTCAGATTGAGGCTGACAAGGATTGTTGCAGAAAGCAGAGGTTGGAAATTGGGGTGCAGAATGACCGTTATAGAGAGAAGAGTTTGGAGATTGCCGTACAGAAAGACTGTTACAGAGAGCAGAGTATGGAGACTGGGGTGCAGAAGGACTATTGCAGAGAGCAGAATTTAGAGACTGGGTTGCAGAAGCATCGTTGCAGAGAGCAGAAGTTGGAGACTGAGGTGCAGAAGGATCGCTACAGAGTGCAGAGTTTGAGGACCGGTGTTCAGTAGGATAGTTTCAGAGAGCACAGGTTGGAGAGTGGGGTGCTGAAGAAATGTTGTAGAGAGCAGAGGTTGGAGACTGGGGTGCAGAAGGACTGTAGCAGAGAGCAGAAGTTGGAGACTGGGGTGTAAAAGGACTGTTGCACATACACATTTTTACATAATGCCATACTAGTAACTGTTGTATTCTGCTATCTTTCACCGATGTGATTCTGCAATCTGTATTTGGGGTAAAAATGGGAGTTCATAACTCACCTGAAACTAATGTTTGAAATACGATATGTCAAGAGCCTTGTAATGATTTGAACAACCAATAAATAAATAAATAAATAAATAAATAAATAAATAAATAAATAAATAAAAAAGGACTGTTGCAGAGAGCAGACTTGGAGACTGGGATGCAGAAGGATCGTTGCAGAGAGCAGATGTTGGATACTGGGGTATAATAAAACGTTTGCAGAGAGCAGAGGTTGAAGACTGAGGTTCAGAAGGACTGTTACAGAGAGCAGAGGTTTTAGCCTGGAGTGCAGAATAACTGATATGGAAAGTAGAGTTTGGAAACTGGGGTGCAGAAGGACTGTTACTGAGAGCAGAGTGTGTAGTCTGGGTGCAGAAGGACAGCTGCAGAGAACAGAGGTTGAATACTAGGGTGCACAAAACCGTTGCAGAGTGATGAGGTTGGAGACTGAGGTGCAGAATGACTGTTACATAGAGCAAAGTTTGGAGAACGGGGTGCAGAAAGATCTTACCGAGAGCAGACGTTGGAGACTGGGATGCAGAAGGATTGATGCAGAGAGCAGAGGTTGGAGCTGGGGTGTAGAAGGACTTTTGCAGAGAGAAGAGGTTGGAGATGGGGTGCAGAAGGCCTGTTACAGAGAGCAGAGTTTAGAGACTGGGTTGCAGAAAACCTGTTACAGAGAGCAAATGTTAGAGACTGGGGTGCAGAAGGATTGTTACTGATAGCACAGTTTGGAGACTGTTGTTTAGAAGGATTGTTGCAGAGAGCAGAAGTTTCAGACTGAGGCATAGAAGGACTGTTAAAAGAGCAGAGATTGGAAATTGGGGTGCAGAAGGACCGTTATAGAGAGAAGAGATTTGAGACTGCTGTACAGAAGGACTGTTACAGAGAGCAGAGTTTGGAGACTGCGGTGCAGAAGGACCGTTGCAGAGAGCAGATATTAAAGACTGGGGTGCATTAGGACTGTTATAGAGAGCAGACATTGGAGACAGAGGTGCAGAAAGATTGATACAGAGAGCAGAGATTGGAGACTGGGGTGCAGAAGGACAATTACAGAGAGCAAAGAATGGAGACTGAGGTGCAGAAGGACTATTACAGAGAGCAGAGGTTGGAGACTGATGTGTAAAAAGATCCTTGCAGAGAGAAGAGTTTGGAGACTGAGGTGCAGAAGGACTGTTACCGAAAGCAGAAGTTGGAAATTGGGGAGCAGATTGACCGTTACAAAGAAAAGAGGTTGAAGACTGCGATACAAAAGGACTTTTACAGAGAGCAGAGTTTGGAGACTGGGTAGAAGAAGGATCGTTGCAGAGAGCAAATGTTGGAGACCGAGGTGCAGTAGGATAGTTTCAGAGAGCACAGGTTTGAGACTGTGGTGCAGAAGAAATGTTGCAGAGAGCAGAGGTTGAAGACTGGGGTGCAGAAGGACTGTAGCATAGAGCAGAGGTTGGAGTCTGGGGTGTAGAAGGACTGTTGCAGAGAGCAGAAGTTGGAGACTGGGATGCAGAAAAATCGTTGCAGAGATCAGATGTTGGATACTGGGGTATAATAAGACTTTTGAGAGAGCACAGGTTGGAGACTGTGGTGCAGAAGGACTGTTGCTGAGAGCAGATGTTGGAGACTGAGGTACAGAAGGACTGTTACAGAGAGCGGAGATTATAGACTGGGGTGCAGAATAACTGATACAGAAAGTAGAGTTTGGAGACTGGGGTGCAGAAGGACAGCTGCAGAGAACAGAGTTTCGATACTGGGGTGCACAAGGGCCGTTGCAGAGAGATGAGTTTTGAGATTGAGGTTCAGAATGACTGTTACAGAGAGCAAAGTTTGGAGAACAAGGTGCAGAAGGATATTATAGAGAGCAGATTTTGGAGACTGAGGTTCAGAATGACTGTTACATAGAGCAAAGTTTGGAGAACAAGGTGCAGAAGGATCTTATAGAGAGCAGACTTTGGAGACTGGGATGCAGAAGGATCGTTGCAGAGAGCAGAGGTTGTAGACTGGGGTGCAGAAGGCCTGTTTCAGAGAGCAGAGTTTGGAGACTGGGTTGCAGAAAACCTGTTACAGAAAGCAGAATTTGGAGACTGGGGTGCAGAAGAATTGTTACAGATAGCACAGTTTGGAGAATGGGGTTTAGAAGGATTGTTGGAGAGAGCAGAAATTTCAGATTTAGGCTGAAAAGGACTGTTGCAGAAAGCAGAGGTTGGAAATCGGTGTGCAGAAGGACCGTTATAGAGAGAAGAGTTTGGAGATTGCAGTACAGAAGGACTGTTACAGAGAGCAGAGTATGGAGACTGGGGTGCAGAAGGACCATTGCAGAGAGCAGAATTGGGAGATGTGGATGCAGAAGCATCGTTGCAGAGAGCAGAAGTTGGAGACTGAGGTGCAGAAGGATCGCTACAGAGAGCAGAGTTTGAGGACCAGTGTTCAGTAGGATAGTTTCAGAGAGCACAGGTTGGAGACTGGGGTGCTGAAGAAATGTTGCAGAGTGCAGAGGTTGGAGACTGGGGTGCAGAAGGACTGTAGCAGAGAGCAGAAGTTGGAGACTGGGGTGTAAAAGGACTGTTGCAGAGAGCAGACTTGGAGACTGGGATGCAGAAGGATCGTTGCAGAGAGCAGATGTTGGATACTGGGGTATAATAAGACGTTTGCAGAGAGCAGAGGTTGAAGACTGAGGTCCAGAAGGACTGTTACAGAGAGCAGAGGTTTTTAGCCTGGGTGCAGAATAACTGATATAGAAAGAAGAGTTTGGAAACTGGGGTGCAGAAGGACTGTTACTGAGAGCAGAGTGTGTAGCCTGGGTGCAGAAGGACAGCTGCAGAGAACAGAGGTTGGATACTGGGGTGCACAAAACCGTTGCAGAGTGATGAGGTTGGAGACTGAGGTGCAAAATGACTGTTACATAGAGCAAAGTTTGGAGAACGGGGTGCAGAAAGATCTTACAGAGAGCAGACGTTGGAGACTGGGATGCAGAAGGATTGATGCAGAGAGCAGAGGTTGGAGACTGGGGTGTAGAAGGACTTTTGCAGAGAGAAGAGGTTGGAGATGGGGTGCAGAAGGCCTGTTACAGAGAGCAGAGTTTAGAGACTGGGTTGCAGAAAACCTGTTACAGAGAGCAAATGTTAGAGAATGGGGTGCAGAAGGATTGTTACTGATAGCACAGTTTGGAGACTGTTGTTTAGAAGGATTGTTGCAGAGAGCAGAAGTTTCAGACTGAGGCATAGAAGGACTGTTAAAAGAGCAGAGATTGGAAATTGGGGTGCAGAAGGACCGTTATAGAGAGAAGAGATTTGAGACTGCCGTACAGAAGGACTGTTACAGAGAGCAGAGTTTGGAGACTGCGGTGCAGAAGGACCGTTGCAGAGAGCAGATATTAAAGACTGGGGTGCATTAGGACTGTTATAGAGAGCAGACATTGGAGACAGAGGTGCAGATCGACTTTTACAGAGAGCAGAGATTGGAGACTGGGGTGCAGAAGGACAATTACAGAGAGCAAAGAATGGAGACTGAGGTGCAGAAGGACTTTTACAGAGAGCAGAGGTTGGAGACTGATGTGTAAAAAGATCCTTGCAGAGAGAAGAGTTTGGAGACTGAGGTGCAGAACGACTGTTACCGAAAGCAGAGGTTGGAAACTGGGGAGCAGATGGACCGTTACAAAGAAAAGAGGTTGAATACTGTGATACAAAAGGACTTTTACAGAGAGCAGAATTTGGAAACTGGGTAGAAGAAGGATCGTTGCAGAGAGCAGATGTTGGAGACTGGGGTGCATAATGCCTTTTACAGAGAGCAGAGTTTGAAGATTGGGGTGCAGAAGGCCTGTTACAGAGAGCAGAGTTTAGAGACTGGGGTGCAGAAGACTCTTACAGAGAGCAGCGTTTGGAGAATGGGTTGCAGAAGGATCTTACAGAGAGCAGAGGTTGAAGACTGGGGTGCATAAGGACTTTTACAGAGAGTAGAGCGTGGAGACTGGGGTGCAGAAGGAGTGTTACAGAGAGCAGAGTTTGGAGATTGGGGTGCACAAGAACTGTTACTGAGAGCAGAGGTTGGAGACAGGGGTGCAGAAGGACTTTTTCAGAGAGCAGAGTTTCGATACTGAGGTGCAGAAGGACTGCTACAGAGAGAAGATTTTGGAAACTTGGATGTAGAAGGACTGTTGCAGAGAGCAGAGGTTGGAGCCTGGAGAGAAGAAGGATCATTGCAGAGAGCAGATGTGTGAGACTGGGTTGCATAAGGACTATTAAAGAGAGCAGAAGTTGGAGACTGTGGTACAGAAAGATCATTTCTAAGTGTAGAGGTTTAGACTGGGGTGCAGAAGGACTGTAATAGATTGCAGAACTTGGAACTGAGGTGCAGAAGGACTTTTACAAAGAGCAGAAGTTGAATACTGGGGTGCAACAGGATTCTTACAGAGAGCAGAGGATGGAGACTGGGGTGCAGAAGAATCGTTGAAGAGAGCAGAGGTCAAAAAATGAGGTGCAGAGGGATCTCTACAGAGAGCAGAGGTTGAAGACTGGGTTGCAGCAGGACAGTTACAGAGAGCACAATTGGAGATTTGGGTGCAGAAGAAATGCTGCAGAGAGCAGAGGTTGGAGACTGGGGTGCAGAAGTACTGAAGCAGAGAGCACAGGTTGTATACTGGGGTGTGGAAGGACTGTTGCAGAGAGCATTTCTTAAAGACTGGGATGCAGAAGGATCATTGCAGAGAGCAGAGGTTGGAGACTGCGGTTTAGAAGGACTATTGCAGAGAGCAGATGTTGGAGACTGAGGTGCAGAAAGATCGTTGCAGAGAGAAGATGTTGGAGACTAGGGTGCAGAAGGCCTGTTACAGAGAGCAGAGTTTGGAGACTGGGGTGAAGAAGACCTCTTACAGAGAGTCTTAATTGGAGACTGGGGTGCAGAAGGATTGTCGCCGACAGCAGAGGTTTCAGACTGATGCTTAGAAGGACTCATACAGACAGCAGAGTTTGGAATCTGAGGTGCAGAAGAACTGTTACAGAAAGCAGAAGTTGGCAATTAGGGTGCAGCAGGACCGTTATAGAGAGAAGCGTTTGGAGACTGCAGTACAGAAGGTCTGTTAGAGAGAGCAGAGTTTGGAGACTTTGGTGCAGAAGGACCATTGTAGAGAGAAGATGTTGGTCTCTAGGGTGCAGAAGGACTGTTACAGAGAGCAGACATTGGAGACTGAGGTGAAGAAGGATTGATACAGAGAGCAGAGGTTGGAGACTGCGTTACAGAAGGGCCATTACAGAGAGCAAAGTTTGGAGACTGAGGTGCAGAAGAACTTTTACAGAGAGAAGAGATTGGATACTGGGGTGCAGAAGGACTGTTACAGAGAAAAGAAATTGGATAAAGTGATGCAAAAGGATCTTACAAAGAGCAACGTCTGGAGACTGGGGTGCAGAAGGACTGTTGCAGAGAGCAGAGGTTGGAGACTGAGGTTCAGAAGGATCGTTGCAGAAAAAAGAGGTTGGAGACTGATTTAGAAGACTGTTATAAAGAGCAGAGTTTCGATATTGGGGTGGAAAAGAACTGTTACAGAGAGCAGAGGTTGAACACTGGGGTGCAATAAGCCTGTTACAGAGAGCAGAGGTTTGAGACTGAGGGGCAGGACTGTTACAGAGATCAGAGGTTGGAGACTGAGGTGTAGAACGATTGTTACAAAGAGAAGAGGTTGGAGACTAGGTGTAGAAGGACTGTTACAGAGTGCAGAGTTTGGAAACTGTGATTCAGAAGGATCGTTGCAGAAAGAAGAGGTTGAAGACTGAGGTGCAGAAGGATCGTTACAGAGAGCAGAGGTTGGAGACTGGGGTGCAGAAGTACTGAAGCAGAGAGCACAGGTTGTATACTGGGGTGTGGAAGGACTGTTGCAGAGAGCATTTCTTAAAGACTGGGATGCAGAAGGATCATTGCAGAGAGCAGAGGTTGGAGACTGCGGTTTAGAAGGACTATTGCAGAGAGCAGATGTTGGAGACTGAGGTGCAAAGATCGTTGCAGAGAGAAGATGTTGGAGACTAGGGTGCAGAAGGCCTGTTACAGAGAGCAGAGTTTGGAGACTGGGGTGAAGAAGACCTCTTACAGAGAGTCTTAATTGGAGACTGGGGTGCAGAAGGATTGTCGCCGACAGCAGAGGTTTCAGACTGATGCTTAGAAGGACTCATACAGACAGCAGAGTTTGGAATCTGAGGTGCAGAAGAACTGTTACAGAAAGCAGAAGTTGGCAATTAGGGTGCAGCAGGACCGTTATAGAGAGAAGCGTTTGGAGACTGCAGTACAGAAGGTCTGTTAGAGAGAGCAGAGTTTGGAGACTTTGGTGCAGAAGGACCATTGTAGAGAGAAGATGTTGGTCTCTAGGGTGCAGAAGGACTGTTACAGAGAGCAGACATTGGAGACTGAGGTGAAGAAGGATTGATACAGAGAGCAGAGGTTGGAGACTGCGTTACAGAAGGGCCATTACAGAGAGCAAAGTTTGGAGACTGAGGTGCAGAAGAACTTTTACAGAGAGAAGAGATTGGATACTGGGGTGCAGAAGGACTGTTACAGAGAAAAGAAATTGGATAAAGTGATGCAAAAGGATCTTACAAAGAGCAACGTCTGGAGACTGGGGTGCAGAAGGACTGTTGCAGAGAGCAGAGGTTGGAGACTGAGGTTCAGAAGGATCGTTGCAGAAAAAAGAGGTTGGAGACTGATTTAGAAGACTGTTATAAAGAGCAGAGTTTCGATATTGGGGTGGAAAAGAACTGTTACAGAGAGCAGAGGTTGAACACTGGGGTGCAATAAGCCTGTTACAGAGAGCAGAGGTTTGAGACTGAGGGGCAGGACTGTTACAGAGATCAGAGGTTGGAGACTGAGGTGTAGAACGATTGTTACAAAGAGAAGAGGTTGGAGACTAGGTGTAGAAGGACTGTTACAGAGTGCAGAGTTTGGAAACTGTGATTCAGAAGGATCGTTGCAGAAAGAAGAGGTTGAAGACTGAGGTGCAGAAGGATCGTTACAGAGAGCAGAGGTTGGAGACTGGGGTCAGCAAGACAGTTACAGAGAGCACAGTTTGGAGACTGGGGTGCAGAAGAAATTTTGCAGTGAGCAGAGATTGGAGACTGCAGTACAGAAGTACTGTTACAAAGAGCAGAGGTTGAAGACTGGGGTGCAGAAGGAATGTCACCAGAGCACAGCTTGGAAACTGGGGTGGAGAAGGATGTTACAGAGAGCAGAGGCTGGAGACTGGGGTCAGAATGGCTGTTGCAGAGAACAGATGTTGGAGAGTGGGGTGCAGAAAAATCGTTGCAGAGAGAAGAGGTTAGAAACTGAGGTGCAGAAGGATCGCTACAGAGAGCAGAGTTTGGAGACCGGGGTGCAGTACAATAGTTAAAGAGAGCACAGGTTAGAGACTAGGGTGCAGAAGAAATGTTGAAGAGAGCAGAGGTTGGAGACTGGGGTGTAGAAGGACTGATGCAGAGAGCAGACGTTGGAGACTGGGATACAGAAGGATCGTTGCAGAGAGCAGATGTTGGAGACTGGGGTGTAGAAGGACTGTTGCAGAGAGCAGATGTTGGAGACTGGGATACAGAAGGATCGTTGCAGAGAGCAGATGTTGGAGACTGGGGTGCAGAAGGACTCTTGGGGAGAGCAGAGTTTGGAGACTGAGTTGCAGAAGAACTGATACAGAGAGCAGAGGTTTCAGACTGGGGTGCAGAATAACTGATACGAAAAGTACAGTTTGGAGACTGGGGTGCAGAAGGATTGTTACAGAGACCAGAGTTTGTAGCCTGGGGTGCATAAGGACTACTGCAGAGAACAGAGGTTGGATACTGGCGTGAAGAAGGGCCATTGCAGAGAGATGAGGTTGGAGACTGAGGTGTAGAATGACTGTTACAGAGAGCAAAGTTTGGAGAACGGGGTGGTGAAGAATCTCACAGAGAGCAGAGGTTGGAGACTGGGGTGCAGAAGGACTGTTGCAGAGAGAAGAGGTTGGAGACTGAGTTGCAGAAGAATCGTTGCAGATAGCAGATGTGGGAGACTGGGGTGCAGAAGGACTATTACAGAGAGCAGACGTTTGAGACAGAGGTGCAGAAGGATTGTTACAGAGAGCAGAAATTGTAGACTGGGGTGCAGAAGGACAAATACACAGAGCAAAAGACGGAGACTGAGGTGCAGAAGGACTTTTACAGATAGCAGAGGTTGGAGACTGAGGTGTAGAAAGATAGATGCAGAGAGAAGAGTTTGGAGACAGGGGTGGAGAAGGACTGTTACCGAAAGCAGAGGTTGGCAATTGGTGAGCAGATGGACCGTTACAAAGAGAAGAGTTTGAAGACTGCTATACAAAAGGACTTTTACAGAGAACAGAGTTTGGAGACTGGGTAGAAGAAGGATCGTTGCAGAGAGCAGATGTTGGAGACTGGGGTGCAAAAAGCCTCTTACAGAGAGCAGAGTTTGAAGACTGGGGTGCAGAAGGGCTGTTACAGAGAGCAGAGTTTGGAGACTGGGGTGCAGAAGACTCTTACAGAGAGCAGCGTTTGGCAATGGGTTGCAGAAGCATCTTACAGAGAGCAGAGGTTGGAGACTGAGGTGCAGAAGGACTTTTACAGAGAGTAGAGGGTGGAGACTGGGGTGCAGAAGGAGTGTTACAGAGAGCAGAGTTTGGAGATTGGGGTGCACAAGAACTGTTACTGAGAGCAGAGGTTGGAGACAGGGGTGCAGAAGGAGTGTTTCAGAGAGCAGAGATTCGAGACTGAGTTGCAGAAGGACTGCTACAGAGAAAAGATTTTGGAAACTGGGATGTTGAAGGACTGTTGATGAGAGCAGAGTATGGAGACTGGGGAGAAGAAGAATCGTTTCAGAGAGTAGATGTTGGAGACTGGGGTGCATAAGGACTATTAGAGAGAGCAGAGGTTGGAGACTGTGGTTCAGAAAGATCATTTCTGAGTGCAGAGGTTTGAGACTGGGGTGGAGAAGGACTGTTATAGATTGCAGAATTTGGAGACTGAGGTGCAGAAGGACTTTTACAAAGAGGAGAAGTTGGAGACTGAGGTGCAAAAGGATTATTACAGAGAGTAGAGGATGGAGACTGGGGTACAGAAGGACTTTTTCAGAGAGCAAATGTTGGAGACTGGGGTGCAGAAGGATTGTTACAGAGAGCAGAGGTTGGATACTGGAGTTCAGAAGGAGTATTGCAGATATCAGATTTTGGGAACTGAGGTGAAGAAGAGTCGTTGCAGAGAGCAGATATTGGACACTGGGGTGAAGTAGGTTCGTTGCAGAGAGCAGAATTAGGAGACTAAGGTGCAAAGGACTGTTGCAGATAGCAGAGGTTGGAGACTGGGGTGCAGAAAGACTGTTGCAGGGAAAAGAATTGGAGACAGCGGTTCTGCAGGACTGTTGCAGAGAGCAGAGTTTGGAGACTGAGATGCAGAAAGACTGTTACAGAGAGTAGAGGTTGGAGACTTAGGTACAGAAGGATTGTTACAGAGAGCAGATTTTGGTGACTGGGGTGCAGAAGGACTGTTGCAGATAGCAGAGGTAGGAGACAGGGGTGTAGAAGGACTTTTGCAGGCAGCAGAGTTTGGAGACTGCGGTGCAGATAAACTTTTGCAGAGAGCAGAGTTTGGAGACTGCAGTACAGAAGGACTGTTGAGAGGTGAGATGAAGTACAGAAGGACTGTTGAGAGGTGAGATGAAGAAGGACTGTTACAGAAAGCAGAGTTTGGAGACTTAGGTGCAGAAGGATCATTGCACAGAGCAGAGTTTACAGACTGAGGTGAAGAAGGACTGTTTCAGAGAGCAGATATTGGATACTGGGGTTGAGAAAGACTTTTGCAGAGAGCTGTGGTTGGAGACTGGGTTTCAAAAGGATCGTTGCCGAGAGGAGATGTTGGAGACTGGGGTGCAAAACGATTGTTACAGAGAGGAGAGGTTCGAGAATGGGGTGCAGACAAACAATTGCAGAGAGTAGAGTTTGGGGAATAATGTACAGAAAAATTGTTACAGAGAAGAGAAGTTGAAGACTGGGGTGCAGAAAGACTGTTGCAGAGATCAGAGGTTGGATACTGGGGTGTAGAAGGACCGTTGCAGAGAGCAGACGTTGGAGACTGGGATGCGGAAGGATCGTTTCAGAAAGCAGATGTTAGATACTGGGGTATAATAAGACGTTTGCAGAGAGCAGAGGTTAGAGACTGGGGTGCAGAAGAACTGTTGCAGAGAGCAGAGGTTGGAGACTGAGGTGCAGAAGGACTGTTACAGAGAGAAGAGATTTTTGACTGGGGTGCAGAATAACTGATACGAAAAGTAGAGTTTCAAGACTGGGGTACAGACGGACTGTTACACACAGCAGAGTTTGTAGCCTGGGGTGAAGAAGGACAGCTTCAGAGAACAGAGGTTGGATACTGGGGTACACAAGGGCCATTGCAGAGAGATAAAGTTGAAGACTAAGGTGCAGAATGACTGTTAAAGAGAGTAAAGTTTGGAGAACGGGGTGCAGAAGGATCTTACAGAGAGCAGACGTTGGAGACTGGGATGCAGAAGGATCGTTGCAGAGAGCAGAGGTTGGAGACTGGGTTGTAGACGGACTTTTGCAGAGAGAAGAGGTTGGAGACTGGGGTGCAGAAGGCCTATTACAGAGAGCCGAGTTTAGAGACTGGGTTGCAGAAAACCTGTTACAGAGAGCAGAATTTGGAGACTGGGGTGAAGAAGGATTGTTACAAATAGCACAGTTTGGAGACTGTTGTTTAGAAGGATTGTTGCAGAGGGCAGAAGTTTCAGACTGAGGCTTAGAAGAACTGTTACAGAGAGCAGAGGTTAGAAATTGGGGTGTAGAAGGACCGTTATAGAGAGAAGAGCTTGGAGACTGCCGTACAGAAGGACTGTTACAGAGCAGAGTTTGTAGACGGGGTGCAGAAGGACCTTTGCAGAGAGCAGATTTGAGAGACTGGTGTTCAGACGGATTGTTACAGAGAGCAGAGATTGGAGACTGGGGTGCAGAAGGACAATTACAGAGAGCAAAGAATGGAGACTGAGGTGCAGAAGGACTTTTACAGAGAGCAGAGATTGGAGACTGAGGTGTAGAAAGATCGTTGCAGAGAGAAGAATTTGGAGACTGGGGTGCAAAAGGACTTTTACAGAAAGCAGAGGTTGGAGAATGGGGTGCAAAAGGACCTTTACGAAGAGAAGAGGTTGGAGACTGCGATACAAAAGGACTTTTACAGAGAGCAGAGTTTGGAGACTGGGTAGAAGAATGATCGTTGCAGAGAGCAGATTTTGGAGACTGGGGTGCAGAAGGACTGTTACAGAGAGGACAGGTTGGAGACTGGGGTGCATAAGAAATGTTGCAGACAGCAGAGTTTGGAGACTTGGGTGCATAAAGACTTTAGCAGAGAGCAGAGTTTGGAGACTGTGGTGCAGAAGGACTGATACAGAGATCAGAGGTTGGAGACTTGGGTGCAGAAGGATCGTTGCAGTGAGCAGAGGTTGGAAACTAAGGTGCAGAAGGATTGTTACACAGAGCAGATTTTGGTTACTGGGGTGTAAAATGACTTATACAGAGAGAACATGTTGGAGACTGGGGTGCAGAAGTACTTTAGCAGAGAGCAGAGTTTGGAGACTGGGGAGCAGAAGGACTGTTGCAGAGTGCAGAGGTTGGAGACTGGAGTGCAGAAAAACTGTTGCAGAGGACAGAGTGTGGAGACTGGGGTGCATAAGAACCGTTGCAGGGAGCAGATGGTGGAGACTGAGGTTCAGAAGGATCGTTGAAGAGAGAAGAGGTTTGACACTGGGGTGCAGAAGGCCTGTTACAAAGAGCAGAGATTGGAGACTTGGGTGAAGTACGCCTGTTACAGAGAGCAGAGTTTGGAGTCTGGGGTGCAGAAGGACTTTTAACTATAGCATAATTTCGAGACTGGGTTCCAGAAGGATCTTACACAGAGCATTTTGTAGACTGAGGTTTAGAAGGACTGTTACAGAGAGCAAAGTTTGGAAACTCAGGTGCAGAATAAATTTTGCAGAGAGCAGAGTTTTCAGACTGAGTTGCAGGAGGACTGTTTCAGAGAGCAGATGTTGGATACTGGGGTAGAGAAGGACTGTTACAGAGAGCAGAGTTTGGAGACTGGGGTGCAGAAGAATCATTGCAGAGAGCACAGTTTGGAGACTGGGGTGCAGGAGGCCTGTTACAGTGAGCAGAGTTTGGAGACTGGGATGCAGAAGACTGTTACAGAGAACAGCATTTGGAGAATGGGTTGCAGAAGGATCTTACAGAGAGCAGAGGTTTGAGACTGAGGTGCAGGAGGAATTTTATAGAGAGTAGAGGGTATAGACTTGGGTGTAGAAGGAGTGTTACAGAGAGCAGAGTTTGGAGATTGGGGTTCAGAAGAACTGTTACTGAGAGCAGAGGTGTGAGACAGGGGTCCAGAAAGACTGTTTCAGAGAGCAGAGTTTGGAGACTGAGGTGCAGAAGAACTGTTACAGAGAGCATATTTTGGACACTGGGATGTAGAAGGACCATTGCAGAGAGCAGAGGTTGGAGTCTGGGGAGAAGACGGATTGTTGTAGAGAGCAGATGTTGGAGACTGGGTGCATAAGGACTATTAAAGAGAGCAGAGGTTGGAGACTGGGGTGCAGAAGGACTGTTACAGATTGCAGAACTTGGAGACTTCAGTGCAGAATGACGTTTACAGAGAGGAAAGTTTGGAGACTGGGTTGCAAAAGGATTCTTACAGAAAGCAGGGGATAGAGACTGGGGTGCAGAAGGATCGTTGCAGAGAGCAGAGGTTGGAGAATGAGGTGCAGAAAGATTGCTACAGAGAGCAGAGTTTGGAGACCTGGGTGCAGCAGGACAGATACAGAGAGCACAGATTGGAGACATGGGTTCAGAAGAAATGTTGCAGAGAGCAGAGGTTGTAGACTGGGGTGCTAAGTACTGTAGCAGAGTGCAGAGGTTGGAGACTGGGGTGCAGAAGGCCTGTTACAGAGAGCAGAGTTTGAAGACTGGGGTGCAGAAGACCTGTTACAGAGAGCAGAATTTGGAGACTGGGGTGCAGAAGGATTGTTTCATAAAGCACATTTTGAAGACTAGGGTGCAGAAGGATTGTTGCAGACAGCAGAGGTTTCAGACAGAGGCTTAGGAGGACTGTTACAGAGAGCAGAGGTTGGAATCTGAGGTACAGAATTACTGTTACAGAAAGTAGAGGTTGGCATTTGCGGTGCAGAAGGACCGTTATAGAGAGAAGGGGTTAAAAACTGGGGTACAGAAGGACTGTTAGAAAGAGCAGAGTTTGGAGACTTTATTGCGGAAGGACCGTTGTAGAGAGCAAATGTTGGAGACTAGGGTGCAGAAGGACTGTTACAGAGAGCAAAGGTTGGAGACTGAGGTGCAGAAGGACTTTTACAGAGAGCAGAGTTTGGATACTGGGGTGCAGAAGGACTGTTACAGAGAGTAAAAGTTTGAGAAAGGGATGCAAAAGAATCTTACAGAAAGCAGAGTCTGGAGACTGAGGTTCAGAAAGATCGTTTCAGAGAAAAGAGGTTGGAGACTGGGGTGCAGAAAAACTGTTAAAGAGAGCAGAGATTCGAGATTGGCTTGCAGAAGAACTGTTACAGAGATCAGAGGTTGGAGACTGGGGTGCAGTAAGCTGTTACAGAGAGCAGAGGTTGGAGACTAGGTGTAGAAGGACTGTTGCAGAGTGCAGATGTTGGAAACTGTGGTGCAGAAGGTTCGTTGCAGAGAGCAGAGGTTGGAAACTGAGGTGCAGAAGAATCGTTACAAAGAGCAGAGGTTGGAGACTGGGGTCAGAAAGACAGTTACAGAGAGCACAGTTTGGAGACTGGGGTGCAGAAGAAATGTTGCAGTGAGCAGAGAATGAAGACTGCGGTACAGAAGTACTGTTACAAAGAGCAGAGGATGGAGAGTGGGGTGCAGAAGAAATGTTACCTAGAGCAGAGTTTGAAAACTGGGGTGCAGAAGGATGTCACAGAGAGCAGAGACTAGAGACTGGGGTCAGAAAGACTGTTGCAGAGAGCAGACGTTGGAGGCTGGGGTGCAGAAGGATCGTTGAAGAGAGCAGAGGTTGGAGACTGAGGTGCCGAAGGATCACTACAGAGAGCAGAGTTTGGAGACCTGGGTGCAGTAGGATAGTTACAGAGAGCACAGGTTTGAGACTGGGGTGCAGAAGAAATGTAGAAGAGAGCAGAGGTTGGAGACTGGGGTGCAGAAAGACTGTAGCAGAGAGCAGAAGTAGCAGACTGAGGATTAGAAAGACTGTTACAGAGAGCAGAAGTTTCAGACTGAGGATTAGAAAGACTGTTACAGAGAGCAGAGGTTGGAGTCTCAGGTGCAGAAGGACTGATTCAGAAAGCAGAGGTTGGCAATTGGGGTGCAGAAGTACAGTTATAGAGTGAAGAGGTTGGAGAATGCGGTACAGAAGGACTGTTACAGAGAGCAGACGTTGGAGACAGAGGTGCAGAAGGACTGTTACAGAGAGGAGAGGTTGGAGACTGAGGTACAGAAGGATAGTTGCAGAGAGAAGAGTTTGGAGACTGGGGTGCAGAAGGATTGTTACCGAAAGCAGAGTTTGGCAATTGGGGAGCAGATGAACCGTTACAAAGAGAAGAGCTTAAAGACTGCGATACAAAAGGTCCATTACAGAGAGCAGAGTTTGGAGACTGGGTAGAAGAAGGATCGTTGCAGAGAGCAGATGTTGGAGACTGGGGTGCAGAAGGAGTATAACAGAGATCACAGGTTGAAGACTGTGGTGAAGAAGAAATGTTGCAGAGAGCAGAGTTAGGAGACTTTGGTGCAGAAGGACTGATACAGAGAGCAGAGGTTGGAGACTGGGGTGCAGAAGGATAGTTATTGAGAGCAGAGTTTGGAAACTAAGGTGCAGAAGGATCGTTACACAGAGCAGAGTTTGGTCACTGGGGTTCAGAAGAATTGTTGCAGAGAGCAGAGGTTGGTGACTGGGGTGCAGAAGGACTGTTACATAGAGCAGAGGTTGGAGACTGGGGTACAGAAGGACTGTTGCAGAGAGCCGAGGTTGGAGACTGAGGTTAAGAAGGATCACTGCAGAGAGAAGAGATTAGAGACTAGGGTTTAAAAGGCCTGTTACAGAGAGCAAAGATTGGAGAGCGGGGTGCAGAAGGCCTGTTACAGAGAGCAGAGTTTGCAGACTGGGGTGCAGAAGGACTGTTTCAGAAAGCAAAGGTTGGAGACTTAGATTCAGAAGAACTGTTACAGAGAGCAGAGTTTGGAGACTGGGGTGGAGAAGGACTGTTATTGACAGTAGATGTTAAAGACTGAGATGCAGAAGGACTGTTACAGAGAGCAGAGGTTGGAGACTTGGGTGCAGACGGACTGATACAGAAAGCAGATAATTGAGACTTGGGTCCAGAATGAACCTTACAGAGAGCAGAGGTTGGAGACTGCTGTACAAAAGGACTGATGCAGAGTGCAGAGGTTGGAGAATGGGATGCAGAAGGACTGTTTCAGAGAGTAGATGTTAAAGACTGGGGTGCAGAAAAACTGTTGCAGAGAGCTGAAGTTGGAGACCGGGGTGCAGAAGGATTGTTGCAGGAAGCAGAGGTTGGATACTGGGTTTAAAAAGGACTGATACAGAGATCAGAGTTTTGAGATTGGGGTGCAGAAGGATCTTACAGAGAGCAGAGGTTGGAGAATGCGGTGCAGAGAAACTGTTGCACAGAGCAGAGGTTTGAGACTGGGGTGCAGAAGGACTGTTACAGAGAGCAGAGATTGGAGACTGGGTGGCAGAAGGATCTTACATAGAGCAGAGGTTGGAGAATGCGGTGCAGAGAAACTGTTGCAAAGAGCAGAGGTTTGAGACTGGGGTGCAGAAGGACTGTTACAGAGAGCAGAGATTGGAGACTGGGTGGCAGAAGGATCTTACATAGAGCAGAGGTTGGAGACTGAGTTGTAGAAGAATTGTTACTGAGAGCAATGGTTGGTGACTGGAGTGCAGAAGAATTTTTGCAGGGAGCAGACGTTGGAGACTGACATGCTGAAGGACTCTTGCAGACAACAGAGGTTTGAGAATAGTGTGCCGAAGGACCGTTGCAGAGAGCAGATGTTGAAGACTGGGGTGCAGAAGTATTGTTATAGTGAGCAGAGGTGTTAGACTGTGGTAAAGAAGGACTGTTATGGAGATCAGAGTTAGGAGACTGGGGTGCAGAAGGATCTTTCAGAGAGAAGAGGTTGGAGACTGCGGTGCAGATGAACTGTTTCACAGAGCAGAGATGTGAGACTGGGGTGCAGAAGGACTGTTACATTGAGCAGAGTTTGGAGACTGGGATGCAGAAAGATCTTACATATAGCAGAGGTTGGAGACTGAGGTGCAGAAGAAATGATATCCAGAGGAGAGTTTGGAGACTGGGGTGAAGAAGGACTGTTGCCGAGAACAGAGGTTGGAGACTGTCGTGCACAAGGACCGTTGCAGAGAGCAGAGGTTGGACACTGGGGTGAAAAAAGAATGTTACAGAAAGCAGAGTTAAGAAACTGGGGTGTAGAAGGATCTTACAGATTGCAGAGGATGGAGCCTGGGGTGTAGAAGGAGTGTTACAGAGAGCAGACATTGGAGACTGAGTTGCAGAATAACTGTTTCAGAAAGCAGAGTTTAGAGACTGTGGTGCACAAAGATCCTTGCAGAAAGCAGAGTTTTCAGACTGATGTACAGAAGGACTGTTGCAGAGAGCAGAGGTTTGAGACTGGGGTTCATAAGGATCGTTGCAGAGAGCAGAGGCTATAGACTGTGGTACAGTAGGTCCATTGCAGAAGTCAGTGTTTGGGAAGTGAGGTGCAGAATGATTGTTACAGAGAACAGAAGTTGGATTCTTGGGTGCAGAAGGACTGTTGCAGAGAGCAGAGATTGAAAACTGGGGTTTAGAAAGACTGTGACAGAGAGCAGAAGTTGGAGACTGGGGTGCAGAATTACTGTTAGAGAGAGCAGAGTTTGGAGACAGTGTTGCAGAAGGCTCCTACAGAGAGCAGAGGTTGGAGACTGAGGTGGAACAGGACTGTTACAGAGAGCAGACTTTGGAGACTGGGGTGCAGAAGGATCGTTGCAGAGAACCGAGTTTTCAGACTTAGGTGCAGAAGGACGGTTGGAGATTAAATATGTTGGAGACTGGGGTGCAGAAGGATCTTTGTAGAGAGCAGAGGTTTGAGATTGGGGTGCAGAAGGACTGTTACAGAGAACAGAGGTTAAAGACTGCGGTGCAGAAGGCCTGTTACAGAGATCAGAGTTTGGTGAAGGGATGCAGAACGACTGTTACAGAGGGCAGAGTTTGGAGACTGGGTTTCAGAAGGATCCTACAGAGAGCAGAGGTGCAGAGACTGAGGTGCAGAAGGACTGTTACAGAGAGTAGAGGTTGGAGACAGAGGTGCAGAAGGACAAATGCAGAGAGCAGAGTTGGAGAGAGAGGTTAAGAAGGATTGTTACAGAGAGCAGAGGTTGGAGTCTGGGGAGCCGAAGGACTGTTGCAGATAGCAGAGTTTGGAGAATTGGTTTAAGAAAGACTGTTGCAGGGAGCAGGTGATGGAGACTTTGGTGCAGAAGGACTGTTACAGAGAGCAGAGGTTGGAGACTAGTGTTCAGAAGGACTGATACAGAAAGCAGAGGTTGGAGACTAGGGTACAGAAGGACCGTTGCAGAGAGCAGAGTTAAGAGACTGCAATAAAGGAGGACTGTTACAGAGAGCAGAGGTGAAAGAATGGTTTATAGAAGAACTGTTTCAGAGTGCAAATGTTGGAGACTGGGGTGCAGAAGAATTGTCACAGAGATCAGAGGTTGGAGACTGAGGTGCAGAAAGAATATTACAGAGAGCAAATGTGGATACTGGGGTGCAGAATTACTGATACAGAAAGCAGATGTTGAGACTTTGGTGCCGAGGGACCGTTATAGAGAGCAGAGGTTGGAGACTGTGGTACAGAAAGACTGTTGCAGAGAGCAGAGGTTAGAGAATGGGGTGCAGAAGGACTGTTACAGAGAGCAGATGTAAGAGACTGGGGTGCAGAAGTAAGGTTGCAGAGTTCAGAGGTTGGAGACAGAGGTGCAGAAAGACTGTTACAGAGAGTAGAGGTTGGAAACCGTGGTTCAGAAAGACTTATACAGAAAGCAGAAGTTTGAGACTGGGGTGCAGAAGGACCATTACAGAGAACAGAGGTTGGAGACTGCGGTACAGAAAAACTGTTACAGAGAGCAGAAGTTGGAGACTGGGGAGTAGAAGGACTGATGCAGAGAACAGATGTTGGAGACTGGGTTGCAGCAGGACCGTTGAAGAAAGCAGAGGTTGTAGACTGGGTTGGAGAAGGACTGTTGCAGAGAGCAGATGTTGGAGACTGGGGTGCATAAGGATCGTTGCAGAGAGCAGAGGTTGGAGACAGGGGTGCTGAAGGACGGTTGCAGAGAGCAGAAGTTTGATTCTGAGGTGCAGAAAAACAGTTACAGAGAGCAGAGGTTGGAGACTGAGGTGCAGAAGTATAGTTGAAGAGAGCAGAAGTTGGAGACTGAGTTGCAGAAGAATCGTTGAAGAGAGCAGAGGTGGAGACTGGGCCGCAGAAGGATCGAAACAGAAAGAAGAGGTGGGAGACTGTGGTGCAGAAGACTTTTACAGAGAGCACAGGTTGGAGACTGGGTTGCAGAAGGAATGTTTCAGAAAGCAGAGATTGGAGACTGGGTTGCAGAAGGATATTGCTTGGAGCAGAGTTTGGAGACTGAGATGCAGAAGGACTGTTGCAGAGATCAGATGTTGGAGAGTTGGGTGAAGAAGGACTGTTGCAGAGAGCAGATGTTGGAGACTGGTAATCAAAAGGATCCTTGCAGATAGCAAAGGTTGGACACTGGGGTGCAGAAGGACTGTTACACAGAGCAGAGGTTGAAGACTGAGGTGAAGAAGGACTTTTACAAAGAGCAGATGTGGGAGACAGGGGTTATGGACTGATACAGAGCAGAAGTTGAAGACTGAGGTGCAGAAGGACTGTTACACAGAGCAGACATTAGAGACTCGGGTGCAGAAGGATTATTGCAGAGATCACAGTTTTCAGACTGAGGTACCGAAGAACTATTGCAGAGAGCAGATGTTGGAGATTGGGGTGCACAAGGACTGTTGCAGCGATCAGGGGTTGGAGACTGGGGTGCAGACGGATCGTTTCAGAGAGCAGAGGTTGGACACTGGGGTGCAGAAGCACTGTTACAGAGAGTAGAGGTTGGAGATTCAGGTGCAGAAAGACCGTTGCAGAGAGCAGAGGTTGGAGAATGAGGTGCAGAAGGATTGTTACAGAGAGCAGAGGTTGGAGACTGGGGTCTAGAAAGACTGTAGTAGAGAGCAGAGGTTGGAGACTAAGGTGCAGAGGGACAGTTACACAGAGTACAGGTTGGAGACTGGGGTGCAGAAGGACTCTTACATAAAGCAGAGATTGGAGACTGGGGTGCCGAAGGACTGTTGCAGAGAACAGAGGTTGCAGACTGTGTAACATAAGGTCTGTTACAGAGGGCAGAGTTTTGAGACTGTGGTGCAAAATGACTAATACATAAAGCAGAGGTTGGATAGTGGGGTGCATAAAAAACTTTACAGAGAACAGCAGTTTGATACTGCGGTAGAGAAGGACTGTTACAGAGAGCAGAGTTTGGAGACTGGGGTGCAAAAGAACTGATGTAGAGACCAGAGGTTGGAGACTGGGTTGCTGAAGGATCGTTGGGGCGAATAGAGTATTGAGACTGGAGTGTAGAAGGTCTGTTGCAGAGAGCATAGTTTGGAGACTGTTGTGTAGAAAAACTTTTTCAGGGAGAAAACTTCGGAGACTAAGGTCCAGAATGAACGTTGGTGGAAGCAGAGTATGTAGACTGGGGTCTAGAAATACTGTTGCACAGAGCAGAGGTTGGAGACTGGGATGTAGAAGGATTGTTTCAGAGAGCAGATGTTGGAGACTTGAGTGCAGAAGGACTGTTGCATAGAGCAGAGGTTGGAGAATGAGGTACAGAAGAACTGTAAAAGAGAGCAGATGTTGGAGATTGGGGTTCAAAAGGACTGTTGCAGCGAGCAGAGGATTGAGACTAGGGTGCAGAAGGATCGTTGCAAAGAGCAGAGTTTGGAGACTGGGGTGCAGAAGGACGGTTGCAGAAAGTAGAGTTTAGTGACTGAGGTGAAGAAGGACTGTAAAGAAAGCAGAGGTTTGTTACTGGGGTGCAGAAGGACTGATACAGAAAGCAGAGGTTGGAGACTGGGGTGACAAAGGACTGTTGCAGAGAGCAGAGTTTGGAGACTGGGGTGGAGAAGGACAGTTGCAGAGAGCAGATTTTGGAGACTTGGGTGCAGAAGGATTGGTGGTGCGAGCAGAGTATGGAGACTGGGGTGTAGAAGGACTGTTGCAGAAAACAGAGGTTGGAGTCTGAGGTGCAGAAGGACCATTGCAGAAAGCAGAGGTTAGAGACTGGGTTTTAGAAGGATCCTACAGAGAGCAGAGTTTGGGTACTGGGGTGTAGTAGGACTGTTGCAGAGAGGAAAGGTTGGAGATTGGGGCGCAGAAGTACTTTTGCAGAGAACACAGGATGGATTCTCAGGTGCAGAAAGACTGTTACAGAGAGCAGAGGTTGGAGACTGGTGTGCAGAATGACTGATACATTATGCAGAGTTTGGAGACTCTGGTGCAGAAGGACTGTTACAGACAGCAGAGGTTGGAGACTGCAGTACAGAAGGACTGTTACAGAGAGCAGAGGTTGAAGATTTGGGTGCAGAGAAATTGTTGCAGAGAGCGAGGTTGCAGAGTGAGGTGCAGAAGGACTGTTACAGAGAGCAAAGTTTGGTTACTGTGGTGCAGAAGGACTGAAACAGAAAGCAGAGGTTGGAGACTGGGGTGTAGAAGGACTGTTGCAGAGAGCAGAGTTTGGAGACTGGGTTGGAGAAGGACTGTTGCAGACAGCAGATATTGGAGACTGGGGTGAAGAAGGAATTTTGCAGAGAGCAGAAATTAGAGACTCGGGTGCACATGGACTATTGCAGTGAGCAGAGGTTGCAGTCTGTGGTGCAAAATGACTCATACAGAAAGCAGAGTTTCGAGAATGTGGTGCAAAAGAACTGATACAGAAAGCAGAGTTTGGAGAATGTGGTGCAGAAAGACCCTTACAGCGAACAGAGTTTGGAGACTGCGGTACAGAAGGAGTGTTACAGAGAGCAGAGGTTTTAGACTGGGGTGCAGAGTAACTATTGTAGAGATAAGAGATTGAAGACTAGGGTGCAGAAGAACCATTGAAGAAAACAGAGGATGGAGACTGGGTTTCAGAAGGATCTTACAGCGAGCAGAGTTTGGACACTGAGGTGCATAAGGACTGTTGCAGAGAGCAGAGGTTGGAGATTGAGGCACAGTAGGACTGTTGCAGAGAACAGAGGTTGGAGTCTGAGGTGCAGAAGGACTGTAACAGAGAGCAGAGGTTGGAGACTGGAGTGCAGAATGACTGATATATAACACAGAGTTTGGAGACTCGGGTGCAGAAGGACCGTTAGAGAGAGCAGAGGTTGGAGACTGTAGTACAGAAGTACTGTTACAGAGAGCAGAGGTGGAAAACTGGGGTGAAGAAGGATTGTTGCAGAGAGCAGAGGTTGCAGAGTCAGGTGCAGACGGACTGTTACAGAGAGCAGAGTTTGGAGACTGTGGTGCAGAAGAACTGTTTTGAGAATAAGTTTGGAGACTGCGGTGGAGAGGGACCATTGCAGAGAGCAGAGGTTGGAGACTGGGGTGCAGAAGGAATGTTACAGAGAGTAGAATTTGGAAACTGGGTTACAGAAGGATCTTCCAGAGAGCAGAGGTTGGAGACTGTGTTGTAGAGAAACTTTTGCAGAGCAGACGTTTGAGACTGAGGTGCAGAAGGATCGTTGCAGAGAGCAGATTATGGAGACTGGGGTATAAAAGACTGTTCCAGAGAGTAGAGTTTGGAGACTGGGGTTTAGAAGGACTGTTGCAGACAGCAGTTGTTGAATACTGAGGTGCAGAAGGACTGTTTCAGAGAGCAGAGTCTGGAATCAGGGGTGCAGAAGGACTGATACAGAGAGCAGAGATTGGAGACTGAGGTGCAGAAGGAATGTTACGAAGAACAGAGTTTGGAGACTGGTTTGCAGAAGGACTGATACCAAAAGCAGAGGTGAGATACTGGGGTCCAGAAGGACCGCCACATAGAGCAGAGTTTGGTGACTGCAGTACAGAAGGACTCTTACAGAGCAGATGATGCAGACTGTGGTGCAGAAGGACTGTTGCCGAGAACAGAAGTTGGAGACTGGGGTGCATAAGGACCGTTGCTGAGAGCAGAGGATAAAAACTAATGTGCAGAAGGATTGTTTCAGAGAGCATAGGTTGGAGACTGGGGTGCAAAAGGACTGTTACAGAGAGTAGAGTTTGGAGACTTGGGTGCAGAAGGATCTTTCAAAGAGCTGAGTTTTGGTACTGGGGTACAGAAGGACTGTTGCGGAGAGCAGAGTTTGGATACTGGGGTGCATAAGGACCGTTGCTGAGAGCAGAGGTTAAAGATTGATGTGCAGAAGGATCATTGCAGAGAGCAGAGGCTGATGACTGCGGTGCAGAAGGCCTCTTAAAGAGAGCAGAGTTTGGTACTGGGGAGCATTAAAATTGTAACAGAGAGCATAGTTTGAAGACTGGGTTGAAGAAGATTATTTCAGAGAGCAGAGTTTGGAGACTGAGGTTCAGAAGGACTGTTTCAGAGAGCAGAGGTTAGAGAGTTGGGTAGAGAAGGAATGTTTAAGAGAGCAGAGGTTGGAGACTGGGGTATAGAAAAACTGTTGAAGAGAGCAGATGTTGGAGATTGGGGTGTAAAAAGACTGTTGCAGAGAGCAGAGTTTGAAGAAGTAGGTGTAGAAGGACTGTTACAAAGTGCAGATGTTTGAGACTGGGGTGCAAAAGGATCATTGTAGAGAGCAGAAATTGGAGACTGAGGTGAAGAAAGATCATTGCAGAGAGCAGAGGTTAGAGACTGGGGTGCAGAAGGATCATTACAGAGAGCAGAGTTTGGAGACTGGGGTGCAAAAAGAATGTTGTAGAGAGCAGAGGTTGGAGACTTGGGTGCAGAAGGACTGTTGCAGAAAGCAGAGGATGAGAGACTGAGGTGCAGAAGGACTGATAGAGAAAGCAGATGTTGGAGACTGAGGTGCTGAAGGACTGTTACAAAGAGCAGAGGTTGGAGAATCCGGTACAGAAGAACTGTTACAGAGAGTAGAGTTTGGAGACTGGGGTGCAGAAGGACTGATAGAAAAAGCAGATGTTGGAGACTGGGGTGCAGAAGGCCCGTTACAGAAAGCAGAGGTTGGAGAATCCGGTACAGATGGAATCTTTCAGAGAGCAGAGGTTGGAGACAGGTTGCAGAAGACTGTTGCAGAGAGCAGATGTTGTAGACTGAGGTGCAGAATTATTTTTACAGAGAGCAGAGTTTGGATACTGGATTGCAGAAATACTGGTACAACAAGCAGCGGTTGGAGACTGTGTGCAGAAGGATCTTGCAGAGAGCAGAGTTCGAGACTGGGGTGCAGAAGGACTGTTGTAGAGAGCAGATGTTGGAGACTGGGGTCCAGAAGGATCCTTGCAGAGAGCAGAGATTGGAGACTGGGGTGCACAAGGCCTGTTACAGACAGCAGAGGTTGTAGAGTGGGGTGCAGAAGGACTGCTACAGAGAGCAGAGTTTGCAGACTGGGTTTCAATAGGGTCTTACAGAGAGATGAGTTTGGAGACTGAGCTACAGGAGGACTGTTTCAGAGAGCAGAGTTTAAAGACTGGGGAGTAGAAGGATCGTTGGGGCCAGCAGATTGTGGAGATTGGGGTGTAGAAGGACTGTTGCAGAGAGCAGAGGTTGGAGACTGGGGTGTAGAAGGACTGTTGCAGAGAGCAGACGTTGGAGACTGGGGTTCAGAAGGATCATTGGGGCGAGCAGAGTATAGAGACTGGGGTTTAGAAGGACTGTTGCAGAGAGCAGAGGTTGGAGTCTGGGGTTTAGAAGGACTGTTTCAGAGAGCAGATGTTGGAGACTTATGTGCAGAAGGACTGTTTCATAGAGCAAATATAGGAGACTGAGGTACAGAAGGAGTGTTACAGAGAGCAAAGGTTGGAAACTGGTGTGCAGAAGGATCTTTGCAGAGAGCAGAGTTTCGAGAATGAGGTGCTGAATGATCATTGTAGAGAGCACAGGTTGGAGACTGGGGTGCAGAAGAAATATTGCAGAGAGCAGTATTTGGAAACTTGGGTGCAGAAGGACTGTTGTAGAAAGCAGAGGTTGGAGACTGAGGTTCAGAAAGACTGTTACATTGAGCAGAGTTTGGAGACTGGGTTACAGAAGAAATGATAGAGAAAGAAGATGTTGGAGACTGGGGTGCAGAAGGACCGTTTCAAAGAGCAATTTTTGGAGAATCCGGTACAGAAGGACAGTTACAGCAATCAGAGTTTGGAGACTGGTTTGCAGAAATATCTTACAGAGAGCAGATATTGTAGACTGGGGGTACAAAAGGACTGTTGTAGAGAGCAGAGGTTGGAGATTGGGGTGCAGAATGATCGTTGCAGAGAGTGGAGGTTGGAGACTGGGGTTCTGAAAGCATCTTACACAGAGCAGAGTTTAGAGACTGGGGTATAGAAGGCCTGTTAGAGAGAAGAGTTTAGAGACTGGGTGCAGAAGAACTGTTACAGAGAGCAGAGTTTGAAGACTGGGTTTCAGAAGGGTCTTACAGAGAGCAGAGTTTGGAGACTGAGGTACAGAAGAACTGTTACTAAGAGCAGCGGTAGGAGACTGGGTGCAGAAAAATTATTGCAGATTGCAGAGATTTCAGACTGAGGTACAGAAGAACTGTTGCAGAGAGTAGATGTTGTAGACTGGGTTACACAAGGACTGTTACAGCGAGCACAGATATTAGACTGGGGTGTAGAAAGATCGTTGCAGAGAGAAAAGGTTAGAGACTTGGGTGCAGATGGACTGACACAGAGAGCAGTGTTTGGAGACTGGGTGCAGAAGGCCCGTTACAGAGAGCAGAGTTTGGAGATTGGGGTGATGAAGGACTGTTACAGAGAGCAGAGTTTGAAGACTGGGTTGCAGAAGGATCTTACAGAGAGCAGAGTTTGGAGACTGAGGTGCAGAAGCACTGTTACAGAGAGTGGACGTTGGAGACTGAGGTGCAGAAGGACTGTTGCAGAGAGCAGAGGTTGGGAACTGAGGTGCAGAAGGATTGTTACAGAGAGCAGAGTTTGGAGACTGGGGTGCAGAAGGGCTTTTGCACAGAGCAGAGGTTTTAGACTGGGATGTAGCAGGACTGTTGCAGAGAGCAGACTTGGAGACTAAGGTGCAGAAATAAAGTTACACAGTGCAGAGTTTGGTGACTGGGGTGCAGAAGGACTGATACAGAAAGCAGAGGTTGGAGACTCAGGTGCAGAAGTACCCTTAGAGAGAGAAGAGTTTGGAGAATGCAGTACAGAAGAACTGTTACAGAGAGCAGAGATTGGAGACTGGGATTGAGAATGACTGTCCAAGACAGCAGATGTTGGACACTGGGGTGCAAAAAAACTGCTGCAGAGAGCAGAAGATGGAGACTGGGGTGAAGAAGGACTGTTGCAGAGACCAGAGATTGCACACTGAGTTGCAGAAGGTCTGATGTAGGGAACAAATGTTGGAGCCTGGGGTGAAGAAGGATTGTTTAGGCGAGCAGAGTATGGAGACAAGGGTGTAGATGGACTTTTGCAGAGAGCAGATGTTGAAGACTTGGGTGCAGAAGGACTGATGCATAGAGCAGTGATTGGAGACTGAGGTACAGAAGAATTGTTACAGAGAGCAGAGGTTGGAGACTGGAGTGCAGATGGATTATTGCAGAGAGCAGAGATTTCAGACTGACGTACAGACGAACTGTTGCAGGAAGCAGATGTTGGAGACTGGGGTTTACAAGGACTGTTGCAGCTAGCAGAGGTTTGAGTCTGGTGTGCAGAAGGATCGTTGCAGATAGCAGAGGTTCGAGACTGGAGTGCAGAAGGATCATTACAGAGAGCAGAATTTGGAGACTGGGGTGCAGAAGGACTTTTACAGAGAGCATAGGTTGGAGACTTGGGTGCAGAAGGAATGTTGCGGAGAGCAGAGCTTGGAGATTTCTTTGCAGAAGGACTGTTGCAGAAAACAGAGGTTGGAGACTGAGGTGCAGAAGGACTGTTGCAGAGAGAAGAGGTTAAAGACTGGGGTACAGAAGGACTGTTACAGAGAGGAGACGTTGGAGACTGGTTTTCAGAAGGATCTTACAGAGAAAAGAGTTTGGAGACTTAGGTGCAGAACGACTGTTACAGAGAGCAGAGATTCAAGACATAGGTGCAGAAGAATCCTTACAGAGAGCAGAGGTTGGAGACTGGGGTTGAGACAGACTTTTACAGAGAACAATGGTTTAATCCTGGGGTTAAGAAGGAATGTTGCAGAGAGCAGAGTTTGGAGACTGAAGTTCAGAATAACTGTTGCTGAGAGTAGAGGTTGGAGATTTGTGTGCAGAAGGATTGTTGCAGAGAGCAGATGTTTTAGACTTCGATGTAGAAGGACTGTTGCACAGAGTAGAGTTTGGAAATTGGGGTCCAGAAGGAGTGTAGCAGAGAGCAGAGGTTGGAGACTAAGGTGCAGATGTACAGTTACACAGAGAACAGTTTGGAGACTGAGGTGCAGAAGGACTGATACAGAAATAGAGGTTGGAGACTCGGTTGCAGAAGTACCCTTACCGAGAGCAGAGTTTGGAGAATGCAGTACAGATGGATTGTTACAGAGAGCAGAGGTTGGAGACTGGGGTGGAGAATTATTGCTGCAGAGAGCAGATGTTGGAGACTGGGGTGCAAAAGGACTGTTGCAGAGAGTAGAGGATGGATACTGTGGTGCAGAAGGACTGTTGCAGAGAGCAGAGGTTGCAGACTGAGTTGCAGAAGAACTGTTAGAGAGGGAAGAGTTTGGAGACGGTGGTGAAATATGACTGATTCAGAAAGCAGAGGTTGGATACTGGGGTGCATAAGGACCCTTACAGAGAACAGAGGTTGGAGACGGCAGTACAGAAGGACTGTTACAGAGAGTCGAGGTTGAAGACTGGGGTGAAGAAGAACTTATGTAGAGAAAAAAGTTTGGAGACTGGGGTGCAGAAGGAATGTTGCGGAGAGCAGAGGTTGGAGACTTGAGTGCAGAAGGACTGTTGCAGAAAGCAGAGTATGGAGACTGAGGTGCAGAAGGACTGTTGCAGAGAGTGGAGGTTAGAGTTTGAAGTGCAGAAGGATCATTAGAGAGAGCAGAGTTTGGAGATTGGGGTGCAGAAAGGCTTTTACAGAGAGCACATTTTGGAGACTGGGGTGCAGAAGGAATGTTGCAGAGAGCAGAGGTTGGAGACTTGGGTGCAGAAGGACTGTTGCAGAGAGAAGACGTTAAAGACTGGGGTGCAGAAGGACAGTTACAGATAGCAGACGTTGGAGACTGGGTTTCAGTACGATCTTACAGAGAAAAGAGTTTGGAGACTGCGGTGCAGAAGAACTGTTACAGAGATCAGATGTTTGAGACTGGGGTGCAGAAGGATCATTACAGAGAGCAGAGGTTGGAGACTGGGGTGCAGGCAGACTATTACAGAGAGCATAGGTTTGATACTGGGGTGCAGAAAAAATGTTGCAGAGAGCAGAGGTAGGAGACTGGGGTTCACAAGGACTCTTGCTGAAAGCAGTGGTTGAAGACTGAGGTGTATAAGGACTGTTAAAGAGATCAGAGGTTGGAATCTGGGGTGCAGAAAGACTTACAAAGAAAGCAGATGTTGGAGACTGGGGGGAAGAAGGACCGTTACAGAGAGCAGAGGTTGGAGACTCTGGTACAGAAGGACTGTTAGAGAGAGCAGAGTTTGGACACTGGGGTGTAGAAGGACTGTTGCAGAAAACAGAGGTTGGAGACTGGGGTGAAGAAGGACCGTTGCAGAGAGCAGAATTTGGAGACAGGTTTTAGAAGGACTGTTAAAGCGAGCAGTGGTTGGAGACTGGTGTGCAGAATGATCTTACAGAAAGCAGAGGTAGGATACTGGGGTGCACAAGGACTGTTTTAGAGAAAAGAGGTAGGGGACTGGTGTGCAGAAGGATCGTTGCAGAGAGTAGAGCTTGGAGACTGGGTTTCAGAATGGTCTTACAGAGAGCAGAGGTAGAAGACAGAGGTACAGAAATACTGTTACAGAGAGCAGAGTTTGGAGACTTGGGTACAGAGGAATTGATGCAGAGAGCAGATTTTTAAGATTGAGGTACAGAAGAACTGTTGCTTAGAGCAGACGTTGGAGACTGGATTGAACAAGGAGTGTTGCAGCGAGCAGATGTTGGAGACTGGGGTTCAGAAAGATCTTACAAAGAGCAGAGGTGGAGACTGAGGTGCAGAAGCACTGTTACAGAGAATAGAGGTTGGAGACTGAGGTGCGAAGGACCCTTGCAAAGAGCAGAGGTTAAAGACTGAGGTGAAGAAGGATAGTTACAGAGAGATGAGGTTGGAGACTGGGGTGCAGAAAAACTTTAGCTGAAAGCAGAGGGTAGAGACTGGGGTGTAGAAGGACTGTTGCAGAGAGTAGAGGTTGGAGATTTGGGTCCAGAAGGACTGTTACAGAGAGCAGAGTTTGGAGACTGGGGTGGAGAAGGACTGTTGAAGAGAGCAGATGCTGGAAACTGGGGTGTAAAAGGAAAGCTGCAGAGAGCAGAGAATGGAGACTGGGGTATAGAAGTATACTTGGGGCGAGCAGAGTATGGAGAATGGGGTGTAGAAAGACTGGTACAGATAGCAGGGGTTGGAGACTAGGGTTTAGAAGGACTTTTTCAGAGACCAGACGTTGGAGACTTGGGTGAAAAAGAACTGTTGCATAGAGCAGAGGATGGAGACTGAGATGCAGAAGACGGTTACAGAAAACAGAGTTTGAAGACTGGGGTGCAGAAGGACTGTAACAAAGATTAGACTTTAGAGACTGGGGTGCAGAAGGATCATTGTGGAGAGCAGAATTTGGAGACTGGGGTTCAGAAGGATTGTTAGAGTGAGCAGCGGTTGGAGACTGTGGTGCAGAAGGACTTTTACTGAGAGCACAGTTTGGAGACTGGTGTGCAGAAGGACTTATACAGAGAGCACAGGTTGGAGACTGAAAGACTCTTACAGAGAGCAGACGTTGGAGACTGCGGTGCAGTATGACTGTTGTAGAGAACAGAGGATGGAGAGTGGTTTACAGAAGGAACATTGCAGAAAGTAGAGGTTGGAGACTGGGTTTTAGAAGGATCTTACATAGAGCAGAGTTTTGACACTGAGCTGCAGAAGGACTGTGGCAGAGAAAAGAGGTTAAAGATTGGGGCGCTTAAAAACTGTAGAATAGAGCAGAGGATTAAGTCTGAGGTGCAGAAAGACTGTTACAGAGAGCACAGTTTAGAGACTGGGATGCAGAATTACTGATACAGAAAGCAGAGTTTGGAGACTGGGGTGCAGAAGGACCCTTACTGAGAGCAGAGGTTGGAGATTGCAGTACAGAAGGACTGTTGCTGAGAGCAGAGGTTGGAGACTGGGGTGGAGAAGGACTGTTGCTGAGAGCAGAGGATGGAGACTGGGGTGCAGAAGGACTCTTGCATAGAGCAGAGTTTGAAGATTGGTTGCAGAAGGAGTGTTTCAGAGAGCAGAGGTTGCAGAGTGAGTTGCAGAATGAAGGTTACAGAGAGCAGAGTTTGGAGACTGTGGTGCAGAAGGACTGATATATAAAGTAGAGGTGGCAGACTGGGTTGCAAAAGGACCCTTAAAGAGAACAGAGGTTGGAGACTGCAGTACAGAAGTACTGTTGTAGAGAACAAGGTTGGAGACTGGGGTGCAGAGGTACCAATGCAGAGAGCAGAGGTTGGAGACTGGGGTGCAGAAGGAATGTTACAGAGAGCACAGGTTGGAGACTGAGGTGTAGAAGGAGTGTTACAGAGAGCAGTGTTTGGAGACTGAGGTGCAGAAGTACTGTTACAGAAAGCAGAGGTTGGAAATTGGGGTGTAGAAGAACCGTTACAGAGAGCAGAGTTGAAGACTGCGGTACAGAAGGACTGTTACACAGAGCAGATAGCGGAGACTGGGGAGCAGCAGGACTGTTGCAGAGGACAGAAGTTGGAGACTGGGGTGGAGAAGGAATGATACATAGAGCAGAGTTTGGAAACTGGAGTGCAGAAGGATCTTACAGAGAGCAGAGTCTAAAGACTGTGGTTAAGGAGGACTGGTTCATCAAGCAAAAGTAGGAGACTGGGGTCCAGAAGGATCGTGGCAGAGAGCAGATTTTAGAGACTGAGGTGCAGATGGACTGTTACAGAGAGCAGAGTTTGGAGACTGAGGTGCAGAAGGACAGTTAAATAGAGCAGAGTTTGGAGACTGGTGTGCAGAAGGACTGTTACAGAGAGCATAGGTTGGAAAATGGGGTTCAGATGGATTTTACAGAGAGCAGAGTTTGGAGACTGGTGTGCAAAAGGACAGTTGCAGAGAGCAAATGTTGGAGACTGGGATGCAGAAGGACTGTTGCCGAGAGCAGAGGTTGGAGACTGGGGTGGAGAAAAATCATTGCAGAGAGAAGAGGTTGGAGACTGTGGTTCTGAAGTCCTGTTACAGAGAGCAGAGGTTTGAGACTGGGTTGCAAAATTTCTGGTACAGAAAGCAGAAGTTGGAAACTATTCTGCAGAATGATTGTTACAGAGATCAGAATTTGGAGACTGGGTTGCAGAAGGGTCTTACAGAGAGCAGAGGTAGGAGACTGAGGTGCAGAAGGATCGTTGAAGAGAGCAGAGTTTTTAGACTGAGTTGCTGAAGGACTGTTGCAGAGAGCACATGTTGGAGACTGGTGTGCAGAAGGACTCTTGCAGAGAGCAAAGGTTGGAGATTGTGGTGCAGAGGAATCCTTGCAGATAGCAGAGGTTGGAGAGTGAGGTGTAGAAGGATCCTTGGAGAGAGCAGAGATTGGAGACTGGGGTGCAGAAGGATGGTTACACAGAGCAGAGGTTGAAGACTGGTGTGCAGAAGAACTGTTAAAGAGAGCAGAGTTTGGAGACTGGGTTGGAGAAGGATCCTAGAGAGAGCAGAGGTTGAAGAATCAAGTGCAGAAAGACTGATACAGATAGTAGATGTTGGAGACTGAGATGCAGAAGTAACGTTGCAGAGTACAGAGTTTGGAGACTGAGGTGCAGAAGGATTGTTACAGAGAGCAGAGGCTGGAGACTGGGGTGCAGAAGGAGTGTTGCAGATAGCGGATTTTGTAGACTAGGGTGCTGAAGGACTGTTATAGCGAGCAGAGGTTGGAGACTGGGGTGCAGAAGGACTGATACAGAAAGCAGAGATTGGAGACTGGGGTGCAGAAAGACCGATACAGAGAGCAGAGGTTGGATTCTGCAGTACAGCAGGACTGTTACAGAGAACAGAGGTTGGAGACTGGGGTGCAGAAGGACTGTAAAAGAGAGCTGATGTTGGTAACTAGGGTGCCGAAGGACTGTTGCAGAGAGCAGAGTTTGGAGACTGGGGTGCAGAAGAACTGTTGCGGAGAGTAGACGTTGTAGACTGGGGTGCAAAAAGACTGTTACAGAGAGCAGAGTTTAAAGACAGCGGTGCAGAAGGATCTTACAGAGAGCAGAATTTGGAGACTGAGGTGTAGATTGACTCTTAAAGAGAGCAGATGTAGGAGACTGGGGTGCAGAAGGTTCGTTTCAGACAGCAGAGTTTTCAGACTGAGATACAGAAGGACTGTTGCAGAGAGCATATGTTGGAGACTTGGGTGCAGAAGGACTGTTGCAGAGAGAAGAAGTTGGAGACTGTGGTGTAGAAGGACTGTTACAGAGAACAGAGTTTAGAGATTCAGGTGCAGACGGACTGTTACAGGAAGCAGAGTTTGGAAATTGGGATGCAGAAGTATCATTAAAGACAGCAGAGTTTGAAGACTGCGGTATAGATCTGTTACCAATAGCAGAGGTTGGAGACTGGGGTGCAAAAGGACTGTTACAGAGAGCAGAGGTTAGAGACTGAGGTGTAGAAGAAGTGTTACAGAGAGCAGAGTTTGGAGACTGAGGTGCAAAAGGACTGTTAAAGAAAGCAGAGGTTGGAAATTGGGGTGTAGTAGGATGGTTACAGAGATCAGAGGTTGGAGACTGCGGTACAGAAGGACTGTTACACAGAGAAGATCGCAGAAGGAATGTTGCCGAGGGTAGGTGTTGCAGACTGGTGTGGAGAAGGAATGTTACAGAGAGTAGAGTTTAGAAACTTGAGTGCAGAAGGATCTTACAGAGAGCAGAGGTTGGAGACTGTGGTACAGAAGGACTGTTGCACAGAGCAGAAGTATGAGACTTTGGTCCAGAATGATTATTGCAGAGAGCAGATTTTAGAGACTGAGGTGCAGATGGACTGTTACAGAGAGAAGAGTTTCGAGACTGAGGTGCAGAAGCACAGTTACAGAGAACATAGTTTGGAGACTTGTGTGGAGAAGGACTGTTACAGAGAGCAAAGGTTGGAGACTGTGGTTCAGATGGATCTTACTGAGAGCAGAGTTTAGTGACTGGGGTGCAAAAGGACTGTTGCAGAGAGCAGATGGTGGAGACTGGGATGGAAAAGAATCGTTGCAGAGAGAAGAGGTTGGAGACTGGAGTGCATAAAGATCTTAAAGAGAGCAGAGGTTGGTGACTAGGGTGCAGGACTGTTGCCAAAAGCAGAGGGTGAAGACTGGGGTGGAGAAAAATCATTGCAGAGAGAAGAGGTTGGAGACTGGGGTTCTGAAGGCCTGTTACAGAGAGCAGAGGTTCGAGACTGGGTTGTAAAATTCCTGTCACAGAGAGCAGAGGTTGAAAACTATTCTGCAGAAGGACTGTTACAGAGAGCAGAGTTTGCAGACTGGGTTTCAGAAGGGTCTAACAGAGAGCAGAGGTAGGAGACTGGTGTGCAGAAGTACTGTTACAGAGAGCAGAGTTTGGAGACTGGGTTGGAGAAGGATCCTACAGAGAGCAGAAATTTAAGAATCAGGTGCAGAAAGACTGTTACAGAGCATAGAGGTTGGAGACTGAGGTGCAGAAGAAATGTTGCAGAGTACAGTGTTTGGAGACTGAGGTGCAGAAGAATTGTTACAGAGAGCTGAGGTTGGAGACTGGGGTGCAGAAGGACTGTTGCAGATAGCGGACTTTGGAAACTGGGGTGCAGAAGGACTGTTATAGAGAGAAGAGGTGGGAGACTGGGTTGCAGAAGGACTGATACAGAAAGCATAGATTGGAGTCTGGGGTGCAGAAAGACCCTTACAGAGAGCAGAGGTTGGATTCTGCAGTACAAGAGGACTGTTACAGGAGCAGAGGTTGGAGACTGGGGTGGAGAAGGACTGTAAAATAGAGCTGATGTTGGTAACTAGGGTGCCGAAGGACTGTTGTAGAGAGCAGAGTTTGGAGACTGGGGTGCAGAAGAACTGTTGCGGAGAGCAGAGGTTGGAGACTGGGGTAAAGAAGGACTGTTACAGAGAGCAGAGGTTGGAGACAGCGGTGCAGAAGGATCTTACAGAGAGCAGAATTTGGAGACTGAGGTGCAGAAGGACTGTTGTAGAGATCAGAGGTTGGAGACTGGGGTGCAGTAGAATTATTGCAGAGAGCAGAGGTTAAAGACTGGGGTGCAGAAGGATCCTTGCAGAGAGCAGAGGTTGGAGACTTGCGTGCAGAAGGCCTGCTAAAGAGAGCAGATTTGGAGAACGGCGTGCTGAAGGCCTGTTACAGAGAGGAGAGGTTGGAGACTGGGGTGCAGAAGGACTGGTACAGAGAGCAGATTTTGAAGAAAGGGTTACTGAATAATCTTACAGAGGTTGGAGACTAAGGTGCAGGTGGACTGTTACAGAGAGCAGTGGTTGGAGACTGGGGTGCAGAAGTATCGTGGAGAGGAGAGGTTTCAGACTGAGATGCAGAAGTACTGTTACTGAGAGCCGAGGTTGGAGATTGAGGTGCAGAAGGACTGTTACGGAGTGTAGAGTTTGGAGACTGAGGTGCAGAAAGACTGTTACAGAAAGCAGAGGTTGGAAATTGGAGTGCAAAAGGACCGTTAGAGAGAGCAGAGTTTGGAGACTACGGTATAGAAGGACTGTTACAGAGAGCAGAGTTGGGAGACTTGGGTGCAGAAGGACTGTTACAGAAAGCACATGTTGGAGACTGAGGTGAAGAAGGATAGAAACAGAGAGCAGAAGTTGGAGACTGGGATTCAGAAGGACTGATACAGAAACAGAGGTTGGAGACTGGGGTGCAGAAGGATCATTACAGAGAGCAGAGTTTGGTGAATGTGGTGCAAAAGGCCTGCAACAGAGAGCAGAGTATGGAGACTGGCGTGCAGAAGGCCTGCTATAGAGAGCAGAGTTTCGAGACTGGCGTGCAGAAGGCCTGTTACAGAGAGGAGAGTTTGGAGACAGGGGTGCAGAAAAACTGTTACAGATAGCAGAGTTTGGAGACTGGTTTACTTAAGGAACTTACAGTGAGCAGATGTTGGAGACTGAAGTGCAGTTGGTCTGTTACAGAGAGCAGTGGTAGGAGACTGGGGTGCAGAAAAGCTGTTACAGAGAGCAGAGTTTGGAGACTGGTTTGCTGAAAGAACTTACAGTGAGCAGATGTTGAAGACTGAGGTGCAGTTGGACTGTTACAAGAGCAGTTGTTGGAGACTGGGGTGCAGAAGAATCATGGAGAGCACAGGTTTCAGACTGAGGTGTAGAAAGACTGTTACAGAGAGCAGAGTTTAGAGACTGACGTGCAGAAGGACTGTTAAAGAAAGCAGAGGTTGGAAATTAGGGTGCAGTAGGACCGTTACGGAGAGCAGAGGTTGGAGACTGCGGTATAGAAGGACTATAACAGAGAGAAGAGGTTGGAGACTGGGGTGCAGAAGGACTGTTACAGAAACCACATGTTTAAGACTGAGGTGCAGAAGGATAGATACCAAGGGCAGAGGTTGGAGACTGGGGTTCAGAAGGACGGATCCAAAAAGCAGAGGTTGGAGACTGGGTTGCAGAAGGACCGTTACAAAGAGCAGAGGTTGGAAACTGCGGTACATAAGGTCTGTGACAGAGAGCAGATCTCGGAGACTGGGGAGCAGAATGACTGTTGCAGAGGACAGAGGTTTGAGACTGGGGTGGAGAAGAAATTTTACAGAGACCAGAGTTTGAAAACTGGAGTGCAGAAAGATTATACAGAGAGCAGAGGTTGGAGACTTTATTGCAGAAGGACTGTTGCAGAGAGCAGACGTTGGAGACTGGGTTCCAGAAGGTTCGTTGCAGAGAGCAGAGTTTGGAGACTGGGGTGCAGAAGGACTGTTGCAGAGAACAGATGTTGGAGACTAGGGTGGAAAAGGACTGTTGCAGAGAGCAGATTTTAGAGACTGGGGTGCAGAAGAATTGTTACAGAGAGCAGGGGTTGGAGACTGAGGTGTGGAAGGAGTGTTACAGAGAGCAGCGTTTTGAGATTTGGGTGTAGAAAGAGAACATAGGTTGGAGACTGGGGTTCAGATGGATCTTACAGAGAGCAGAGTTTGGAGACTGGGGTTCAAAATGACTGTTGCAGACAGCAGATGTTGGAGACTGGGGTGGAGAAGAATCGTTGCAGAGAGAAGAGTTTGGAGACTGGGGTGCAGAAAGCCTGTTACAAAGAGCAGAGTTTGGATACTTGGTTGCAGAAGTCCTGTTACAGAGAGCAGAAGTACGAGACTGTTGTGCAGAAGGACAGGTACAATGTGTAGAGTTTAAAGACTGGGTTTCAGAAGGATCTTACAGAGAGCAGAGTTGGGAGACTGTGGTGCAGAAGGACTGTTACAGAGAGCCGAGGTAGGAGACTGGGGTGCAGAAGGACCATGCAGAGAGGAGAGGTGTCAGACTGAGGTGCCGAAGGACTGTTACAGAGAGCAGAGGTTGGAGACTGAGGTGTAGAAGTACTGTTAGATAGAGCAGAGTTTGGAGACTGATGTGCAGAAGGACTGTTAAAGAAAGCAGAGGTTGGAAATTAGGGTGCAGAAGGACCGTTACAAAGACTAGATTTTGGAGACTGCGGTATAGGTAAACTGTTACAGAGAGCAGAGGTTGGAGACTAAGGTGTAGAAGGAATGTTACAGCGAGCACAGGTTGGTGACTGAGGTGCAGAAGGATAGATACAGAGAGCAGAGTGTTGAGACTGGTGATCAGAAGGACTGTTATAGAGAACAGTTTTTGGAGACTGGAGGGCAGAAGAATTGTGCAGAGAGCAGAGGTGTCAGACTGAGTTTCAGAAGGACTGTTACAGAGAGCAGAGGTTGGAGACTAAGGTGTAGAAGGACTGTTACAGAGAGCAGAGTTTGGAGACTGAGGTGCAGAAGGACTGTTTCAGAAAGAAGTGGTTGAAAATTAGGGTGCAGAAGGACCGTAACAGAGACCAGAGTTTGGAGACTGTGGTATAGAAAAACTGTAAAAGAGAGCAGAGGTTGGAGACTGAGGTGCAGAATAATAGATACAGAGAGCAGAGGTTTGAGACTGGGTTTTAGAAAGATCGTACAGAGAGCAGAGTTTGGAGAGTGAAGTGCAGAAGTAATGTTACAGACAGTAGAGGTTCGAGACTGAGGTGCAGAAGGACCGTTTCAGAGAACAGAGTTTGGAGACAGACGTGCAGAAGGATTGTTACAGAGAGCAGAATTTGGAGACTAGGGTGCAGAAGGACTGTCGCAGAGAGATGATGTTAGAGACTGGGGTGAAGAAGGACTGTTGCAGAGAGCAGAGGATGAAGACTGGGCTGCAGAAGGAATGTTGCAGAGAGTAGATGTTGGAGACTGAGTTTAATTAGGACTCTTAGAGCAGAAGTTGGAGACTGGGGTGCAGAAGGACTGTTGCAGAGATCAGAGCTTGGAGACTGAGGTCAAAATTTTGTTACGTAGAGCAGTGGTTGGACACTGGGGTGCAGAAGGATCGTTGCAATAAGCAGAGCTTGAAGACAGGGGTGCAGAAGAATCTTACAGAGAACAGAAGTTGGAGAAAGAGTTGCAAAAGGACTGTTGCAAAGATCAGAGTTTGGAGACTGGGGTGCAGTAGGATCATTGCAGAGAGCAGAGGTTGGAGACTGGGGTGGAGAAGGATCGTTGCAGAGATCAGAGGTTGAAGATTGTGGTGCAGAAGGGTCGTTGCAGAGAGCAGAGTTTTAAGACTGAGGTGCAGAAGTACTGTTGCAGAGAGCAGATGTTGGTAACTAGTGTGCAGAAGGACTGTTGTAGAGAGCAGAGGTTTTAGACTAGGGTAGAAAAGTCCTGTTACAGAAAGCAGAGGTTTGAGACTCGGGTGCAGAAGGACTGTTACAGAGAGCAGAGGTTGGATACAGGTGTGTAGAAGCATCTTACAGAGAGCAGAATTTGGAGACTGAGGTGCAGATGGACTGTTGCAGAGATCAGAGGTTGGAGACTGGGGTTCAGAAGGATCGTTGCAGAGAGCACATTATGGAGACTGGGTGAAAAAGGCCTTCTGCATAGAGCAGACTTGGGAGACTGGCGTCCAGAAGGCCTGTTACAGAGAAGAGAGGTTGGAGACTGGCGTGCAGAAGGACTGTTATAGGGATCAGAGTTTGGAGACTGGGTTGCTGAAGAATCTTACGGAGAGAAGAGGTTGGAGACTGAGGTGCAAGGTGACTGTTACAGAGAGCAGTGGTTGGAGACTGGGGTTTAGAAGGAATGTTACAGAGAGCACAGGTTTGAGACTGAGGTGCAAAAGGATAGATAGAGAGAGCAGAGTTTTGAAACTGGTGATCAGAAGGACTGTTATAGAGAAAAGTGTTTAGAGTCTGGGGTGCAGAAGAATCGTGCAGAGAGCAGAGGTGTCAGACTGAGGTGCAGAAGGACTATTACAGAGAGCAGAGGTTGGAGACTGAGGTGTAGAAGGACTGTTACAGAGAGCAGAGATTCGAGACAGAGGTGCAGAAGGACTGTTACAGAAAGAAGTGGTTGGCAATTGGGGTGCAGAAAGACCGTAATAGAGACCAGAGTTTGGAGACTGCGGTATAGAAAAACTGTAACAGAGAGCAGAGGTTGGAGACTGAGGAGAAAATAATAGATACAGATAGCGAGGTTTGAGACTGGGTTTTAGAAGGATCCTCCAGAGAACAGAGGTTGGAGAGTGAAGTGCAGAAGGACTGTTACAGAGAGTAGAGGTTGGAGACTGAGGTGAAGAAGGATCGTTGCAGAGAACAGAGTTTGGAGACTGAGGTGCAGAAGGATTGTTAAAGACAGCAGAATTTGAATACTGGGGTGCAGAAGGACTGGTGCAGAGAGCAGAGGTTGGCGACTGGGGTGAAGAAGGACTGTTGCAGAGAGCAGAGGATGAAGACTGGGCTGCAGAAGGAATGTTGCAGAGAGTAGATGTTGGAGACTGAGTTGCAGAAGGACTCTTAGAGAGAGCAGAAGTTGGAGACTGGGGTGCAGAAGGACTGTTGCAGAGAGCAAAGCTTAGAGACTGAGGTGCAAAATTTTGTTACATAGAGCAGTGGTTAGACACTGGGGTGCAGAAGGATTGTTGCAATAAGCAGAGCTTGGAGACATGGGTGCAGAAGTATCTTAAAGAGAGCAGAATTTGGAGACAGAGTTGCAAAAGGACTATTGCAAAGATCAGAGGTTTGAGACTGGAGTGCAGTAGGATCATTGCAAAGAGCAGAGGTTGAAGACTGGGGTGCAGAAGGCCTGCTAAAGAGAGGAGAGTTTGGAGACTGGCGTGTAGAAGGCCTGTTACAGAGAGGAGAGGTTGGAGACTGGGGTGCAGAAGGACTGTTATACAGAACAGAGTTTGGAGACTGAGTTCCTGAAGGATCTTACAGAGAGAAGATGTTGGAGACTGAGTTGCAGAAGGATAGATACAGAGAGCAGAGTTTTGAGACTGAGTTTTAGAAGGATCCTACAGAGAGCAGAGGTTGGAGAGTGAAGTGCTGAAGGACTGTTACAGAGAGTATAGTTTGGAGACTGTGGTGCAGAAGGACCGTTGCAGAGAGCAGAGTTTGAAGACTGGGGTACAAAAGGACTGTTGCAGAGAGCAGAGGTTTGAGACTGGGGTGCAGAAGGACTGTTGCAGAGAGCAGAGGATGGAGACTGGCCTGCAGAAGGAATGTTGCAGAGAGCAGAGGTTAGAGACCGAGGTGCAGAAGGACTCTTAGAGAGAGCAGAAGTTGGAGAATGGGGTAGAGAAGGACTTTTGCAGAGTGCAGAGGTTGGAGACTGAGGTGCAAAATCCTGTTACATAGAGTATAGGTTGGACCCTGGGGTGCAGAAGGATCGTTGAAATAAGCCGAGCTTGGAAACAGGGGTGCAGAAGGATCTTACAGAGAACAGAAGTTAAAGAAAGAGTTGCAAAAAAACTGTTGCAAAGATCAGAGGTTGGAGTCTTGGGTGCAGTAGGATCATTGCAGAGAGCATAAGTTGGAGACCGAGATGCAGAAGGATCGTCGCAGAGAGCAGAGATTGGAGACTGGGGTGCAAAAGGCCTGCTACATAGTGCAGACTTTTGAGACTCTCATGCAGAAGGCCTGTTACAGAGAGGAGAGGTTGGAGACTGTAATTCAGAAGGACTGTTATCGAGAGCAGAGTTTGGATACTGAGTTCCTGAAGTATCTTACAGAGAGCAGAGGTTGGAGACTGAGGTGTAGAAGGAATGTTACAGAGAGCAGAGTTTGGAGACTGAGGTGCAGAAGGACTCTTATAGAAGGAAGTGGTTGAAAATTGGGGTGCAAAAGGACCGTAAGAAAGACCAGAGTTTGGAGACTGCGGTATAGAAAAACTGTAACAGATAGCAGAGGTTGGAGACTGAGGTGCAGAAGGATAGATACAGAGAGCAGAGTTTTGAGATTGGGGTTCAGAAGGACAGATACAGAAAGCAGAGGTTGGAGAGTGAAGTGCAGAAGGACTGTTACAGAGATTTGAGGTTAGAGACTGAGGTGCAGAAGGACAGTTGCAGAGAACAGAGTTTGGAGACTGAGGTGAAGAAGGATTGTTATAGAGAGAAGGGTTTGTAGACTCGGTGCAGAAGGACTGTTGCAGAGAGCAGAGGCTGGAGACTGGGGAGCTGAAGGACTGTTGCAGAGGACAGAGTTTGAAGACTGGGGTGTTGCAGGACATTTGCAGAAAGCAGAGGTAAAAGAATGGGGTGGAGAAGGAATGTTACAGAGAGCAGAGTTTGGATACTGGAGTGCAGAAGGTTCTTACAGAGAGCAGAGGTTGGATACTTTGGTGCAGAAGGACTGTTGAATAGAGCAGAGGTTGGAGACTTGGGTTGAGAAGGACGTTTGCAGAGAGCAGAGGTTAGAGACTGGGGTGCAGAAGGACTGTTGCAGAGAGCAGAGTTTGGATACTGGAGTGCAGAAGTACTGTTGCGGAGAGCAGAGGTTGGAGACTGACGTGCAAAATTCTTGTTACATAGAGCAGAGGTTGGAGACTGAGGGGCAGAAGGATTGTTACAGAGAGCAGAGTTTACAGACTGGGGTGCAGAAGGACTGTTGAAGAGAGAAGACTTTGGAGACTGGGGTGCAGAAGGACTGTTGCAGAGAGCAGAGTTTGGATAGTGGGGTGCAGAAGGACTGTTACAGAGAGCAGAGATTAGATACTGAGGTGCAGAAAGACTCTTAGAGAGAGCAGAATTTTGAGACTAGGGTGCAGAAGGATTGATACAGAAAGCAGAGTTTGGAGTATGTGCTTCAGAAAGACCTTTACAGAGAGCAGAGTTTGAAGACTGCAGTATATAAGGACTGTTGCATAGAGAAGAGGTTGGAGACTGAGGTGCAGAAGGATAGATACAGGAAACAGACGTTGGAGACTGGGGTTCAGACAGACTGATACAGAAAGCAGAGGTTGGAGACTGGGGTTCAGAAAGACTGATACAGAAAGCAGAGTTTGGAGACTGGGGTGTAGAAGGACTGTTATGGAGAGCAGAGTTTGGAGACTGGGTTGCAGAAGCACTGTTACAGATAGCACAGTTTCGAGATAGAGTTGCAGAAGGATCTTACAGAGAGCATTTTGGAGACTGAGTTTCAGAACGACTGTTTCAGAGAGCAAAGTTTGGAAACTGGGGTCCAGAAAGATTGTTTCAGTGTGCAGAGTTTTCAGACTGATGTGCAGAAAGACTGTAGTAAAGACCAGATAAATGATCATGGGGTGCAGAAGGACTGTTGCAGACAGCAGAGTTTGGAGACTGGGGTGCAGAAGAATCGTTGCAGAGATCACAGGTTTGGGACTGGGGTGCAGAAGGCCTGTTACAGAGAGCACAGTTTGGAGACTGGGGTTTAGAAGGACTGCTACACAGAGCAGAGTTTGACGAATGGGTTTCAGAAGGATCTTACAGAGAACAGAGTTTGGAGATGGAGGTGCAGAATGACTTTTGTAGAGCATAGAGGTTGGAGACTTAGGAGCAGAAGGAGTGTTGTAGAGAGCAGAGTTTTGAGAGTAAGGTCCAGAAGGATTGTTACAGAGATCAGAGTGTGGAGACTGGGGAGAAGAAGGAGTGTTACAGAGAGCAGAATTTGGAGATTGGGGTGCAGTAGAACTGTTACCTGGAGCAGAGATTAGAGACTGGGGTGTAGAAGGACTTTTGCAGAGAGCAGAGTTTGGAGACTGAGGTGCAGAAGGACTGTTACAAAGAGTAGAGTTTGGAAATTGGGGTGCAGGAAAACTGTTGCAGAGAGCAGAGGTTGGAACCTGGGGAGAAGAAGGATCGTTGCAGAGAAAGGATGTTGGAGACTGGGGTGCAGAAGGACTGTTAGAGAGAGCAGAGGTTGGAGACTTAAATGCAGAAGGACCTTTACAGATTCTAGAACTTCGAGACTAAGGTGGAGTAGGACGTTTACAGAGAGGAGAGTTTGGAGACTGTGGTGCAAAAGGATTCTTACAGAGAGCAGAGTATTGAGACTGGGGTGCAGAAGGAGTTTTACAGAGTGCAGAGTTTGGATATTGGGATTCAGAAGAACTGTTACAGAGAGCAGAGGTTGGAGACTGGGGGGTAGAATGTCTCTTACAGGGAAAAGAGTTTGTAGACGGACGTGAAGATGAATTTTTAAAGAGAGCAGAGTTTGGACACTGATGTGGAGAAGGACAGTTACAGAGAGCAGAGTTTGGATACTGGGGTGCAGACGGAGTGTTGCAGAAAGCAAAGTTTGGAGACTGTGGTGCAGAAGGATCGATGCAGAGAGCAGAGGTTGGAGACTGGGGTGCAGCAGGACAGTGGCAGAGAGCACTGTTTGGAGACTGGGGTGAAGAAGGACTGTAGCAGAGAGCAGAGGTTGAAGACTGGGGTGCAGAAGGATCGTTGCAGAGAGCAGAGTTTGAAGACTGGGGTGTAGAAGGACTGTTGCAGAGAAAAGAGGATGGAGACTGGGGTGCAGAAGGACTTTTTCAGAGAGCAGAGTTTGGAGACTGAGGTGAAGAAGGACTGTTACAGAGAGAAGAGTTTGGAGACATGGGTGCAGAATAACTGATATGGAAAGTAGAGTTTGGAATCTCGGGTGCAAAAGGACCATTACAGACAGCAGAGGTTGGAGACTGCAGTACAGAAGGACTGTTACAGAGAGCAATGTTTGGAGTCTGGGGTGTACAAAGACTTTTGCTTAGAACATAGTTTGGAGACTGGGGTGCAGAAGGACTGTTGCAGAGAGCAGAAGTTGAAGACTGAGGTGCAGAAGTACTGTTACAGAGAACAGATATGAAAAACTGGGGTGTACAAGGACTGTTGCAGAGAGTAGCAGTTGGAGAATGGCGTCCAGAAGGACTGTTGCCGAGAGCAGAGGTTGGAAACTGGGGTGGGGAAGAACTGCTGCAGAGAGTAGAGGTTAGAGACTGCGGTGCAGAAAAACTGTTACAGAGAGCAGACGTTGGAGACTGGGGTGCAGAAGGACTGATACAGAAAGCAGACTTTGGTGACCTGGGTGCAGAAGGACTATTGCAGAGAGCAGAGGTTGGAGACAGAGGTGGAGAAGGACTGTTTCAGAGAGCAGATGTTGGAGATTGGGGTGCAGAAGGACTGTTGCAGAGAGCAGAGATTGCAGACTGGGGTGAAGAAGGACTATTGCAGAGAGCAGAGGTTGCAGACTGAGGTATAGAAGGACTGTTACAGAAAGCAGAGTTTGGAGACTGTGGGGCAGAAGGAATGATATAGAAAGCAGAGGTTGGAGATTGGGGTGGAGAAAGACCCTTTCAGAGAGCAGAGTTTGGAGACTGGGGTGCAGAAGGACTGTTACAGAGAGCAGAGTTTGGAGACGGGGTGGAGAAAAATCGTTACAGAGGTAAGAGGTTGGGGATGGGGTGAAGAAGGCCTGTTACAAAAAGCAGAGGTTGGAGACTGAGGTGCCAAAGGACTGTTGCAGACAGCAGAGGTTTGAGACTGAGGTGGAGAAGGACTGTAACAGAGAGCAGAGGTTTGAGACTGGGGTGCAGAAGGACTGATACAAAAAGCACAGTTTGGAGACTGGTGTGCACAATGACAGTTACAGAGAGCAAAGTTTGGAGACTGGGGTGATGAAGGACTGTTACAGAGAGCATATGTGGGAGACTGAGGAGCAAAAGGACTGTTTCAGAGAGCGGAGATTGGAGACTGAGGTGAAGAAGGACTGTTGCAGAAAACAGATGTTGGAGACTGGGGTGCATAATGACCGTTGCAGAGAGCAGAGGTTTGAGACTGAGGTGCAGAAGGACTGTTGCAGAGACTATAGGTTGGAGACTGAGGTGCAGAAGTCGTGTTACAGAGAGCAGAGTTTTGAGACTCAGGTGCAGAAGGACAGTTACGGAGAGCAGATGTTAAATACAGGGTTGCAGAAGGATCTTACAGAGAGCAGAATTTGGAGACGGAGGTGTAGTTGGACACTTACAGAAAGAAGAGGTTGGAAATTGGGGTGCAGAAGGATTGTTACAGAGACTAGAGTTTGAAGATTGCGGTATAGAAAAACTGTTACAGAGAGCCGAGGTTGGAGACTGGGGTGCAGAAGGAATGTTACAGAGAGAACAGGTTGCAGACTGAGGTGCAGAAGGATAGATACAGAGAACAGAGGTTTGAGACTGGGCTTCAGAAGGACTGATACAGAAAGCAGAGTTTGGAGACTGGAGTGCAGAAAGATTGTTGCAGAGGACAGAGGTTGGAGACTTCAGTGTCACAGGACACTTGCAGAAAGCAGAGGTTAAAGACTGGGTTGGAGAAGGAATGTTACAGAGAACAGAGTTTGGAAACTGGAGTGCAGAAGAATCTTACAGAGAGCAGAGATTGGAGACTGTGTTTCAGAAGGACTATTGCAGAGAGCAGAGGTTGGAGACTGGGGTGCAGAAGGACTGTTGCAGAGAGAAGATTTTGGAGACTGGAGTGCAGTAGGACTGTTGCAGAGAGCAGCGGTTTGAGACTAAGTTGCAGAAGTCCTGTTACATAGAGCAGAGGTTGGAGACTGAGGTGCAGAATGACTGTTGCAGAGAGCAGAGTTTGGAGACTGGGATGGAGAAGGGTCTTACAGAGAGCAGAGGTAGGAGACTGAGGTGCAGAATGATCGTTGCAGAGATTAGAGTTTTCAGACTTAGTTTCAGAAGGACTGTTGCAGAGAGCAAATGTTGGGGACTGGGGATAAGACGTACTCTTTCAGAGAGCAGAGGTTGGAGACTGGTGTGAAGAAGGATCAGTGCAGAGAGCATTGTTTGGAGACTGGTGTGCAGAAAGACTGTTACAGACAGCAGAGTTTGTAAACTAGGTTGGAGAAGGTTCCTACAGAGAGAAGAGGTTGGAGAATGAGGTTGAGAAGGACTGTTGCAGAGAGTAGACTTTGGAGTCTGTGGTGCAGAAGGACTGTTACAGAGAGCAGAGTTTGGAGACAGGGGTGCAGAAGGATCTTACAGAGAGCAGAATTTGGAGACTGAGGTACAGAAGGACTCTTGCAGAGATCAGAAGTTGGAGACTGGGGTGCAGTAGGATCATTGCAAAGAGCAGATGTTGGATTCTGGCATGCAGAAGGCTTACTATAAAAAGCAGAGTTTCGAGACTGGCGTGCAGAAGGCCTGTTACAGAGAGGAGAGTTTGGAGACTGGGGTGCAGAGGACTTTTACAGAGAGTACAGTTTGGAGACTGGTTTGCTGAAGGAACTTACAGAGAGCAGAGGTTGGAGATTGAGGTGCACGTGGACTGTTACAGAGAGCAGTTGTTGGAGACTGGGGTGCAGAAGAATCTGGAGAGCAGAGGTTTCAGACTGAGGTGCAGAAGTTCTGTTACAGAGAGCAGAGGTTGGAGACTGAGGTGTAGAAAGACTGTTACAGAGAGCAGAGTTTAGACACTGGGGAGCAAAAGGACTGTTACAGAAAGCAGAGGTTGGAAATTGGGGTGCAGAAGGACCGTTACATAGAGCAGAGTTTGGAGACTGCAGTACAGAAGGAGTGTTGCAGAGAGCAGAGTTTGTGGACTGGGGTGCAGAAGGACCGTTACAGAGGACAGACGATGGAGACTGGGGTGCCGCAGGACCCTTGCAGAAAGCAGAGGTTGGAGACTGCAGTGGAAAAGGAATGTTAGACAGAGCATATTTTGGAAACTGGAGACCAGAAAAATCTTACAGAAAGCAGATTTTAGAGACTGTGGTGCAGAAGTACTGTTGTGGAAAACAGATGATGGAGACTGGTGTCCAGAACCTTCCTTGCAGAGAGCAGAGTTTAAAGACTGGGGTCTAGAAGTACTGTTGCAGAGAGCAGATGTTGGAGATTTGGGTGCAGAAGGACTGTTGCTGAGAGAAGAGGTTGGAGACTGGAGTGCAGAAGGACTGTTGTAGAAAGCAGAGGTTGGAGACTGAGGTGCAGAAGGACTGTTACAGAGAGCAGCGGTTGGAGATTGGGGAGCAGAAGGACTGTTGCCGAAAGCAGAGGTTAGAGACTGAGGTGCAGAAGGACTCATAGAGAGAGCAGATGTTGGAGACTGGGCTGCAAAAGGACTGATGCAGAAAGCAGACATTGGATTATGGTGTGCAGAAAACCGGCAAGTGCACTACTGCTTCAGCCACATCCCCAGCCCAATTGTCTTTAAGATGCTCATCCATCATCCCACACTGTCACCAGACTCTTAATTGGGGTCTGATCCTAGAACGCCTCAGGTAAGAGTATAAAATATAGCCCAGGAGAGTATAAGGGTCACACCAAAATAAAAGGTAAATATTTTACTGTATTCTGTTAATAGGAGCCTTAAGAATATATAAGAGAATTTGTTTGAGTCTTCTAGACCAAAGAAGTCAGGACATATTACTGTATCATCTTGACTGCTGTCACAGGGATGTAATCACCAGAAATGTTAGGGCCAAGGATTTTCCTGAGCCACGGGGAGTGGCTATTAGACTCTCTTTGGTTGATGGACTGAAATCTGGACTCAGTGTTTGCTTAAGTTCAATGACCAATACGATTCTGGAATAATGGAGAGGATGGTAATCAGAAATAAATAAGGTGTTTTATATTGTGTTATGTGACCCCTTCGCTGGCCTCACAGCTAGATCTGGAGAAGGGCCTGGAGCACCAGCCTTCGCCAAGGCCTCGTGGACATGCGTTCAGTAGGCAGCACCAGATCCTTGTGAAACCCGCAGCCGCTGTCCTCGGCAGCCTGGGAAGACATTAACAGATGGCATCGTTGAAACGGGCTCCCTGATTTCAGTGAGAATAAGGGGACCCTGAAGTAGAAGAGGCCATGTGGTGGAGCAGTGATCAGAACATTTGAATCTGTAGAGATTTTTGACAGTGGTAAATGATCGTGGTATTTATAGATGGGAAAAATGGGCACCCTCCTAGAATAGTGCCTGTCCCATGTAATGTGAAACTCTTCTTTCCACACTTCATTGGTGCATTGTAGTGGTCCATAATGGTGGGATTTGCTGACACATATTTGAACATGCCCACCCAA